>NC_139562.1:9195688-9353396 GCF_965112155.1 Podarcis liolepis
ACTAATCTAGTGGAAGAGACTCGAGTGCTAAAATCCACGGGTTATGGGGCACAAATTACTTGCCTTGCCCCAGGTGCTGACAACCCACGCTACGCCACTGCTAGGTACACCAGATTGAACAAAAATAGACAAACTGAAACTAGAAGTAACTACAAGAGTAAACTACTGGAGGATTTTATAATGGACTAAAAACTGTAGCGAAAATAAACAACTAAAAAACAGACACGCTGGGGAAAAATAACTTGAGAAAACCGACATACCTGTGAGAGAGGGGTGTGGAGGGCGATTGCTGAGTCACGGGAGCCCTCCATCATTGACAAGAGTTTACTGGGAACAAAGACAGGAAGAGAAGACAAAGAGGAGATTCTAAAGATCCCAGAGAGAGAAGCACAGGGAAGGAAGGCACTGAAGGAGGAAACAGTGACGCGTGTGGCTGTTAAGAGGAATTACTACAAGAATAATACACGAATTGCGAATTAGGTCGTGGAAGAGACCGAAGAGAGGTGGCGTTAGATATAAGACTGAGCTTTCTAAATTGCAGATTAAGCTGAATTGGCAGCTGAAGAAAGGAATCTCCTTGCTGGAAAGGGGTTGACGCCATCTACTTTGTTTCATAAAGGGTCCCCCCCCCTTTTTTTTTGTAACACGCTTGGGAGGACAGTTGAAGAAACTCCAAGTGGCAAAAAGAGTTAACTCCAAGTGGTCAAAGAGCTAACTGCAACAGAGTTAAAGGGTTTGTGTTAAAGGGTTTGTTTCTGATAATTAATTTTAATTTAATTTAATCACTGTAGGAGACTTCCGGTGGAGCGCGATCCCATCGCAAGCGAGGAATTTTTTGATGAGAGGAATCCCAGCTATTTCGGATGAAAAAGGGGGTGCTACAGGGCGCAGTAGCCCCCCCTATTAAGCCTCTGGAGCAGTGTTTTTCAACCACTGTTCCGCAGCATACTAGTGTGCCGCGAGATGTTGCCTGGTGTGCCGTGGAAATTTTTTTTTAAAAAAAAATGTCAAATTTTTGCCCGCTAGGCGGGCACCAGACTGTGTCCTGGGTATGGGGGGAGTGGGGTTTTTGACCCCACCCTCAGCCAGCAGGGGCGCCGATTGGTGCTCCTCAGGGGGACACCCTCCACTTTTCTGATGCCATTAAAGAAAAAAATATTAAACCATGCTTGAATGTCGGAACTGGTTACTAAAATTGTGAATCCCACCACTGATGTTAAGGACTATAAATAGCTCCGGTGTCACTGTTACACTAACAGGAAGAGGACAGGAGGAGACATCGCAGTAGATCGCCGATGAGCAGAAGAGCGCCAATGGATCTGGATTTGGAGAAAACATGAGCAGAAGAGCGCTGACTGATGGATCTGGATGGAGACATGCACAGAAGAGTGCTGAGTGTGACGGACAGCGGCTATCTGGAGGAGACAAGCACAGTAAGTACTGAGTGACAGTGAGATACTGCAGTGATGGACAAGTTTTTGAAAAGGAAAGAACTGGACTCTGAACAAAATTTGGAGCCAGGTGAGAGCCCAAGTATGAGTGGGGATCAAAAGAAAGCAAAGATGGTTAGCTCAAGCAAATTCTCTGGCACAAGGCAATATAGCGAAAGCTATATTTCATTTGGATTTACTTTCACCAGAGATGCAAACAAACCAACTCCACTGTGCGTGGTGTGTGATGAAAAGCTAGCTAACAGTGCTATGGTCCCAAGCAAACTTAAACACCATCTCCAAACGAAACATCCTTCGCTTCAAAACAAGAATGTGGACTATTTTGTTCGCCTGCGTGAAAACACGGAGAAACAGGCAACTTTCATGAGACAAACCACAAAGGTAAATGAAAGAGCTCTTAAAGCTAGCTATCACGTTGCTGAACTTATAGCCAAGACAAAAAAGTCGCACACTGTGGCAAAGACATTAATACTTCCCGCCTGCAAAGCTATTGTAGAGGAGATGCTCGGACCTGAAGCAGCTAAGGAAATAGCCAAAGTCCCTCTCTCAAACAACACAATTTCCAGACGTATTGATGACATGTCTGCAGACATCGAAAGTGTGGTTCTGGAAAAGATCCGTATCAGTGAGAAATTTGCATTGCAACCTGATGAGTCTACTGATATCAGTGGTGTAGTAAAGTAGACAATATTTAGAAATCATTCCTTGGTCAAGTAAAAGACTGTGGCCTTGTGGGTATTTCATCAGCCACAAGGACCCTGGGAAAAGGAGTTATGTTTCTTTAAACTCTAAGACAATCTGGCTCCTTGGCGTGAGAGGTTTACGGGAATAAAGGAATCCTTGATTTAATGAAAGGCCTGACACCTGGGTTCGGAGTGTGAACCTTCCCCCTCCCCTCAATGATGTTATCTGTCCTTGAAGTGCTTGGGAATGGGGATCTGGTTAATTTCCACGAAAGGGAGGACAATTCTTTGATTTGGGTTCGGACCTTAAATTGACCAAGCTGCAAAAGAGTAAATTGGTTGATTAGGACTTATGATTGGTTGGAAAGTTACGACGCCAAGGGCGAATTGGAAATAAAAGATCAAGGAATTGTTAGAGAAGTTGCTCTTTGCTCTCTGCCATTGCTCTGCAATCTGCAAAGATGCCCGTCTGTGATGTCCACCTAATAGCCGTCGTTTCGTCTTTTGAAATGGAAATCTTCAAACACCTTCAATACGCAGATGCTTGAAAGGACTTTGACTATCCTAACTCTGTTTGTCTTTGTGAGTATGTAAAGTTAGTTAGACTATGCAACGTTTTTATTTTCCTTGCTTGTAAGTTTCATAAGAAGTGCCTGTTGTTTCAACATGTTTTCTGTTAATCTTTTAAAATAAATTTTTAAAGAAGAACCTGTTTGGTATTTGTGCCTTTTCCGGGGGAATAGCTAAATCCTAGCCTTACGCTTAGTTACGCTCTACCGTAAGAATTTCTGTCTGCAAGTCTGTGGATTCAGCTTGTAGAGGGGGGGAATTGCCAGCTTAACGGGACACACCCTTCTCCCTGGGTTGTGGCTCTGGGTTCCCTGGAACAAAGGGAGTGGTGGCAGCCCTACCGGTGTTATTTCGGCCTGTTTCTGAAAAAGTAACCTCGCCAGCCAGTGTGCTCAAGAAACCTGTTCTGGCCGGAGAGCAAAGACAGGTGAGGGAGGGGCAGCTGGGGGCGAGGGTTTTACCACATGTTGGCAGCTTGGTGGGATCGAGCTTCCCTGCGGAAAAGCACTGAAATGTTTTTTAAAAATTGGCACGTATCTTCTGTGGCTTACAGGTGGTTTATTTTTTTTGGATAGAGATAGTTAGGATGGAGGAAAGTTTAGCAACTTCGCAGCAATCATTAAGAACTTTAGATCAATGGGGAGTAGTGGGAGAAGCTAGCTCCCTGCTGGTGGAAACCAACCCCATTAGAACTCCAAGCCCGGGAGAAAAATCCGCTTCCTGGTTTTCCGGTGGATCGGACTCGGAGGGAGAACTGGTGGATGCCAGTAATCCAGGCACGGTCCGGAGGGGTCGGCAAGAGTCCTGCCTTGTGGAAGGAGGGAAGGGTGCGCCAGATTACCAAACCCTAGCTCCTCGTGAGGAGGTGGAAGCCGAGGTGGCCTCCATGCGTCCTAGGGGGAATTTTCCTGTTTACACGGAGTATAAAGAGATGGATTTCTCAGAAGGTCTTGATGTGGAGTGGATACGAGATCCGGTGGATGGTGGATTCCGTTCCCGAGAGAAGTGTCCAAAAGTGGGCCAATCTATCCTTATGGCACCGCGAGTCAGCCGGATGGCGTATGACTACCAAGGTCTGCCGCAGCAGCGACAAGAGGTGACGGGGGGAGACTACAGCCGAGAGGCGTGTGCGCCGGACGTCCGCCGGATGGTGAGACAGCCTTTGTTCAGTCCGGGAAAGGTCTACTCGCCCGTCAGTGCTCAACAGGTGCGCGTGCCAGTACGCCGGCACGTGGCAGAGGAGGAGGAGTTTTTTCAGAGACCCAAGCGTGGATACGCGACGGCAGCGGAACAGCTACGCCCGGAGGGGCAGATACCTCCCAATTTAGCACCAAGGTATGAACTTGTTCCCATACGGGGGGGAAACCAATGCCAACCGTCCCCTCCAGGACTGACTTTAAGTAATCTTAATTGGAGGGTGTTCCAGAAATATCGGCCTCCTACTGATGTACTGAGTTACCTAAACCTTTTTGAGGTGACTTGCAAGGACATGGGGGTTGCTCCCGAATTGTACATGGCGGTTTTACGTCCCCTAGTTTGTGGTGACTTGTCGGAGCTTATGGGAAACCTCCCCCCAGATGAACTTAATAACTATGAAAGCTTTAAAAGGTTAGTCATACAGCGACATGGACTACACCCTGAGCATTATCGAAAAGCTTTTCGGAAAGTCGAGAGAGGGGGGCTCACTGACAACATTGCAGTTTTTTCTGCAAAGATGGCCCAGTATTTTGAACTGTGGCTTGCAGCCGAGGGGGCGCAGGATGCGAAGGAGATCAA
This sequence comes from Podarcis liolepis, assembly GCF_965112155.1. NCBI lineage: Eukaryota > Metazoa > Chordata > Lepidosauria > Squamata > Lacertidae > Podarcis > Podarcis liolepis. The sequence goes on from NC_139562.1 coordinate 9,200,169, forward strand.
GCAGCTCCTGTTGATTGAACAATTGATGCGTTCCCTGTCCCCAGAAATTGCTAGCTTGGTTGCAGACCAAAAGCCACGAACGCTGGCGGAAGCCACTGCCCTTGCCGAGTCTTTTAGGGTTAACCGCGCCCATTGGGCCAATAAGGGGGTGAGCAATGTGAACAAATCTATAACTGGGTCGGGAAGATCCCCCCCCCCCATCAAGGAACCTAGCAGAGGTTTTCCTACACCTACCAAAGACTTTGTTGCAGCAGCAGGAGAACGACCTAAAATGTCCCCAACTTCTGGACTGTGTTTCTTTTGTAAAAAACCGGGGCACGTGAAAGCAGCTTGTCCCCAGTTGGGTAACAAAAAATCTCCCGTCCTCACCTCCACCCCTGCTGTGCGGATGATCCAGCGGTCAAGAGGAAGATTGGGAGGAGGAACAGTTAAAATCTGGAGTGGAGCAGAGTTTGGCTCTGGAGAAGGGTGGGGTAACACCTGATGTTAATAAAGCTGAAACACCTGCAGTCCCAGTAACCGCTGTTAATGTGGGGCCGGTGAGTGCGGGGAGTAATCTGAAAACACCCCATGTGAATTGGGCGAATTTGGAGTTTTCAGCGGAACCCACAAAGGACTTTGATGCCTCTGTCGAACTGGGGGATATGGGAGAGTTTGCTGCTGAGCAAAGAGCAGACCCCTCCTTGCAGGAGTGCTGGGAGGCGGTTGGGGCTCCCCTGCGGGGAGCGAAGAGGGCACAATTTGTGTATAAAAAAGGACTTTTGTATCGGCAATTTGTACCAAAAAAGGTGAAGGACAAAGACTTTGTCTTACAACTAGTGGTGCCAGAAAAGAAGCAGTCCACTGTTCTCAGTTTGGCGCATGAGGATGGCTTAGCAGGCCATATGGGACTACAAAAGACTTTAGAGAGGCTGAGTCGTTATTTTTACTGGCCTGATGTATATCAAACTAACGCATATGTGCGCTCTTGTGTAATATGTCAGAAGGTGGGAAATGACCGTGATAATCTGCCCAATGAGTTACAAAGTGTCCCCTTAGAAGCAAATGTTTTGGAAAAGTGGGGAGTTGATTTGGTGGGTCCCTTACCAAAAACCCGCTCAGGAAAGCAATACCTGTGTATAATAATAGACTATGCGTCTCGTTACGTTTGGGGGACAAGTTTGGCTAACACTTCTGCTAATAACCTGGTGAAAGCTTTAATTTCTGCCTTTTGTTCTTTAGGAATTCCTAAAGTTTTGGTGAGCGACTTGGGAACTAATTTCATGGCTAAGTTAACCCAGGAGGTTTTGCGGATGTCTGAGGTGCGCCACCATACCTCCATTGCTTATCAGCATCAGGGAAATGGGTTGGTGGAAAGAGTACAAAAGACCTTAGTCCAGATGTTACGCAAATATGCTTTGGCTCATGGTTCCAGTTGGGACCAAGATTTACCCTTGGTGGTGGCTGCTTATAATGATGCCCATCAAAGGAGTTTGGGCTTTGCACCCAATCAGTTAATTTTTGGAAGGCTTCTGAATACCCCTCTTTCAATGCTTCGCAAAGAGTGGGAAGGTTCTGAGGAAGAGATAAAATTACCTTCTGTCAGTGAATATTTTGCTCAATTAAAAGGAACCCTGGCAGATGTTTGGCAATTGGCCAAAGAGAATTTAGAGAATGCCCGATTAGATCAAAAGAAGATATATGATGCCAGGGCTGTGTGCAAACAGTTTGAGGTGGGAGACCAGGTATGGATTTTGCGTCCGTCCCGTCCTCACAAGTTGGACGTGAAATGGCAAGGTCCGGGTGTTGTAGAAGCAAGACTGAGCTCTGTGCGTTATCTGGTAAGCTGCAAGGAATTGCACCCCACAGCTCGGGAGTATCATGTAAATTCCTTGAAGGAATATGTGGAACAAAAGATCTCAGTGCTGGCCATTACGCAGAGTCAGGAGGAGGTACCTTCTTCACCTGTTGATCTTTTAACTGAGTATAAACAGGCTGGAGCGGTTTCGGATGTTTTACAGTTGCCTATTTTAAGTGAAACCCAGGCTAAAGAGCTTTATGAGGCACTGCAACCTTATAGCAACACCTTCAGCACTAAGCCGGGTAGGACTCACTTGGCTCAGCATCATTTTGTTACGGGGGAAACCCCCCCCCCCATTTCCTCACGTCCTTACCGAGTTGGTGAAGCTATTGCCCAGAACATTGAGTCCGAATTGAAGGAAATGCTGGAATTGGGGGTTATAGAACCTAGTAAAAGTGCTTGGGCTTCTCCTATAGTGCTGGTTCCAAAACCCGACGGTTCCATTCGTTTTTGTGTGGACTATCGGAAGATTAACACTGTTACTGTTCCTGATGTGTTTCCCTTACCTAGGATTGACACACTGATTGAGAAGCTGGGATGTGTGAAATTCATTACAGCCATGGATTTGACAAAAGGGTATTGGCAAATCCCGCTGTCTCCAGAAGCTTCTGAAAAATCTGCCTTCATTACCCATGTAGGCCTGTACCAGTTTAAAGTGTTACCGTTTGGATTGCGAAATGCTCCTGCAGCTTTCCAAAGGTTGATTAATTCTTTGATTCATGATATGAGTGAATTCTGCTGTGCTTACTTGGATGATTTAGCGATCTTTTCTGAATCATGGCCAGAACACCTTAAACACCTGCAGAGAGTTTTGGCCCGTTTACAAGAGGCAAATCTGACCGTAAAAATGTCAAAATGCCAGTTTGCTCAAGGAGAAGTGGTGTATTTGGGATTTAGAGTGGGGTCGGGGAGCATCAAAACTTTGGAGGCCAAGGTGCAATGCGTTCAAGAGTGGCCCCGCCCTGTGGTGAAAAAAGATGTGCAGTCCTTCATAGGGCTGGTAAATTATTACAGGAGGTTCATCAATCACTTCGCGACCCTGGCAGCTCCTCTCACTAACCTTTGCAAGAAATTTTTGCCAGTTAATATAGAATGGACTGAGGAGTGTCAAAGGGCTTTTGATTTGTTAAAACATGCCCTGGTGAGCTCTCAAGACATGTTGGCCCCAGATCAGAGACGGCCGTTTAAAGTGCAAACTGATGCCAGTCAGACTGGGCTGGGAGCCGTTTTGCTCCAAGAAGATGAAGAAGGAAATTGGCGTCCCGTGGTTTATCTTAGTAAGAAATTGATAACCAGGGAACAAAATTATTCAACCATCGAGAAAGAGTGTTTTGCTTTGGTCTGGGCTCTGACCAAATTGCGTCCTTATCTGTGGGGTAACTCTTTTGAAGTCCAAACTGATCACTCTCCACTGTGTTGGCTGGAGAGAGTAAAAAATTCTAACCAGAAATTGCTTAGATGGAGCATGGCCCTGCAGGATTTCCAGTTTAAAGTTACTCATATTGCTGGGAGGGACAATGTGGTTGCTGACACTTTATCTAGGATGTACCAATCTGTTAAATGAAGTGGGGGTGCTGCTAGTCATGTATGTTCTAAAGCTGCTAGAACCCCCTGGACCGGAAAATCTACCTCAGTGTAAATAGTTTGGGATGAAATTACGGGACTTAACCCTGTTATTTCATCTTAAAGGGGAGGGTGTAGTAAAGTAGACAATATTTAGAAATCATTCCTTGGTCAAGTAAAAAAAAAGTTACTTTCTGAAAAAGTAACCTCGCCAGCCAGTGTGCTCAAGAAACCTGTTCTGGCCGGAGAGCAAAGACAGGTGAGGGAGGGGCAGCTGGGGGCGAAGGTTTTACCACAAGTGAACATGCTCAACTCTTGGCCAATGTGTGTTTTGTTGATGGTGATGCAATTAGAGAAAACTTCTTTTTTTGCAAGGCATTGCCAGAAAAAACAACAGGAGAAGAAATTTTTCGGGTCACATCAGAACACCTTGAACAAGGAGGTCTTATGTGGGAAAACTGCACACGTGTCTGCACCGATGGAGCTGCAGCCATGGTCGGGCGCACCAAAGGCTTTGTAAGCAGAGTGAAGGAAAGAAATCCAGATGTGATTGTTACGCATTGTTTTTTACACCGTGAGGCCCTCGTAGCCAAGACTTTACCAGCAGACCTAGTTCATTGAGCTCAATAGGAAAGTAAACAGCGACCTCCTGTGGCCATTACTGGAATAGACCTCTATAGGAAAACAAACAGTGCCCTTGTGTGGCCATTTCTGGAATAGACCTCAATAGGAAAATAGACAGTGCCATCGTGTGGCCATTACTGGAATAGACCTCAATAGGAAAGTAAACAGTGCCATCGTGTGGCCATTACTGGAATAGACCTCAATAGGAAAGTAAACAGTGCCATCGTGTGGCCATTGCTGGAATAGACCTCAATAGGAAAATAAACAGTGCCCTTGTGTGGCCATTACTGGAATAGACCTCAATAGGAAAGTAAACAGTGCCATCGTGTGGCCATTACTGGAATAGACCTCAATAGGAAAATAAACAGTGCCCTTGTGTGGCCATTGCTGGAATTGACCTCAATAGGAAAATAGACAGTGACCCTGTGTGGCAATTTGTGGAATAGACCTCAATAGGAAAATAAACAGTGCCCTTGTGTGGCCATCAGTTTTCTATACATTAAAGGCGGCCTGAGAGGGAAAGCAATGGAGATTTGAAGTGTTATTTCATATAAATAATAAATAATAATTAGAATTATTATTATCACAGGTATTTCCACTGGAGTTGCTTCTCCCCCCAATTAGAACAAATAAAAATACTATACTGTTAAGGCTTAGGGTGTCCCACTTGGGTGGGTGTGATTAATAATAATAATAATTTAACAGTTAATACTAATAATTTTTTACTATTTTCCAGCCACCGACAGAGTATTATTTTTAAAAAAAAATTGTATACTTACTACAAACTTCCCTCACCCCTTTAGCAGGATAACCATAATAATTATAATGATAACAATTTAAAAATGAAGGATAATCCTCATTTCTTCCCCTTCCCCAGCTGCTCCACACATAATATTAAAAACGGGACAAAACATACTGTACTGCAAACTTTACCACGCCTTTTCTAATAATAAAAATAAAAATATTTTAAAAAGTAATTCTAATAATCCTTAATTGTAATAAAAACGCGCCAAAACTTACTTGGCGTCCAGGGCGTGGGAAACCGCTGAGGAGAATCGGCTGGGAAACACCTGGGAGGAGAAAAAGCGGGAAAGTGCTGGCCCCGCCCACCGCGCTCAAGAAAACGCGCCCAAGGCCTGGCCCCGCCCACAGCCCGACCTCAGATTGGCCCAAAGGCCGACCTATCGCCGCCGAGTCTACTGCTGCTGCGAATGCTGGACGCGTGCGCTGAGCGATGGGCTTCCTAGGACGGCCATTTTGGACCAGGGCAACGGGACGGGGAAGAAGGGGGGAAGGGCAGAAGAGGCGCCACGCCGCCATGTTGGTTGAGAGCCTTCGACGGCGATAGGTCGGCCTTTGGGCCAATCCCAGGTCGGGCTGTGGGCGGGGCCATGCCTTGGGCGCGTTTTCTCCTCAGCGTCTCCTTCGCCATTTCCTCGAAGGGAGCGCGTGAGTTTGGTCGAGTTTTTAAGACTCTCTTTTGTTGGGAGAGGGCGGGAAATGATAATAAAGGGTTATCATCATTGTTTTTTAAGTTATTATTAGTATTATTACTATTATTACTATTATTGGGAAAGGCTTAGGGAAGTTTGTAATTTATTACGTTTTGTCGAATTATTTAAGATTCTGCTGGGGAAGGGAAAGAAATGAGAATTATCCATCATTTTTAAATGGTTTTTATTGTAATGCGTATTCTTATTAAAGGGTGAGGTAATTTTGTCGTTTTTTAAAATACTCTAGGTGACTGGGAAAGAGTAATACATTATTATTATCGTTAATTTTATTATTGTTATTTATTATAAAAGGGTGGGGAAAGTTTGTAGTGTATGATTTATTTTCGGCTTCAGAAAAATATTCTGATGGTGGCTGGTAAATAGTAATACATTATTAATATCATTAAATGTTTAATTATTATTAATATTATAAATCACAGCCACCCAAGGGGGACATGGCCTCTTCCCCCCTAAGCCTTAGCAGTATATTCCTTTTATATATTGGAATTGGGGGGAAAAGCAACTCCAGAGTAACTGTCTGTTATCATTATAATTATTCATTCTTTATATAAAATAAAGTGTCGATCTCCATTGCTTTCCCCCTCAGGCCGCCCTTAATGTATTTGAAACTGCTTGAAGCGGTGCCTTTGTAACCAGCTAATTCCTCCAGATCGCAATTCCTCCACTTATTAATAATATTATTATTATTAAATGAACCCTTGTGGTTCCTTCACTGATTCCTGCCTTGCGGGGGGTGGGACTGGATGACCCTTGGGCTCCCTTCCAGCTAGATGTACCATTATGTGATTCTTGGGGAAGTGATTCAGAAAGAAGAAACCAGAAGAAACACTAAAAAATAAAGGTCAAAAGCAAATTTCTTCCAGTTAGTCCATATAGGGAAGGGAGTCTCCTATCCTACTTTATTCTTTCTTTTATTGGAATGTTGGCTAGACATATATGTTTGCTTTGATGTCGACCCCTCCTTCCCTTCTTGTTAAAATAATTGCCATTAATGATATTTTTAGGTCTGCTTTGCTTAATTCCTGCTCTGAAAAGGAGGAGGAGGAGGAGGAGGAGGAGGAGGAGGAAATTTCGCGTGATGAAGGGAGAAGAGGAGATGGCGGAAAAGACATGAAGGTAAAAGGTAAAAAATAGAAATACATATTAATATATAACATTTAAGAACATTTTTCAACAACCCCACTCCTGATATACCACTCCCACCCAAGTGGGGCTTGGCCCTATCCCCCCTAACCACCACAGTACTGTACAGTAAAAATATAGTAAGATAAGTTGTTTTTTTTGATTGGGGTAGGCTAGAGCCTCCTGGCTTCTCCTATGCTGGTGAGGTATGTCTCCTTTTTCCTGTTCTTGTTAGGCTATCAAAAGGTGACAAAGCAATGGGTTTGAAACTTAATTTATTCAGATGAACCATTGCTTTAACAAGGTAATTACTCAAGGCACCTATTTTTAATCTATCAATTTATCAACAAAATCCAACAAGAGATACAAAAGTTGAACACTTGCACGTTAAATCTTAAGATAAATGTTTTGGAAGAGGCAAAAATAAAAAAAGATAATTAATTCGAAAGGAAGCACAGTGAATTAGAGAGGCAGAGCTGGTAGGTTTGTCTAATGGAGCATCCAAAACCCGTTTTGGGTCTAGAAGACCCTGTTTGCCCTCTCACCCTAGACTTAATGGCAACCCTCCATTGCTTTTATGTTTCGATTTTTTGAGCAGATACTCTGAGTTGAACACCACAAGAAGAAATGGGGATCAGCCCCTGCTGTAGTGGACAGCAGTAGAAGCTATTTGAGTAATTCAGATCAATAATGTTGGAATAGTTAATGTTTACAAACCAGCAACTTGACACTAGTTTTGGACCCTTGCAGCAGCTTGCAATGTCAAGAGAGGTGCTCTAAAGAAAAGCACTTTCTACATTTCTGAGCCTTCAGAGTAGACTCATGGTTTTTCCATTGCCTGCAGGTTAGTATATCTGCAATCAGCCCAAGAACTTCAGGCAGGAATAAAGGGGATGGCAAGCGGGGCTTCCTGGCGGAAACGAACTTGCAGCTGCAGAAGGGTGGGTTTCTGCCTTGTGGCAGGTTGGACTGGATGACCCTTGGGGTCCCCCTTCCCGATATATACTCACCCACTCACCCACCATCATATGATTCTTTTGAAACTGTTTCTGAATAGTTTGGGGGTGGTTGTGCGTGTCAGCCCTTAAAAATAAACTTTGCAATGTGCTCCACAGCAGGGGCAAAGGAAAGATTTAAGACTGTCTCCCGCTATGCACCCAGGCTGATAGCCCCAATGGCATGAGAATAAGTGGGCTGAGCCCTTGCAAGAGGGGCCACAACAAAAAGCCAGTTGAATTATTTACATTGACAAACACTGGCACGTATTTGTATGCATTTAGGAAACTTACAGCAGTTTGTAATGTTAAGAGAGGTGTTTAAAACAAAAAACACTTTATTCACTCATGAGCATTCCCTTGGAGTAGGCTCATGGTTCTTTCCTTTTCTGGAGGCATAAATGTTCTTAGCAGATGTACAATCCCCCCGAAGGCTGTAGGCCTCCTCCTGACTGTTGAAATGCTCCTGGGGAGACTGTAAGCTGCACCTCCTCCGCTGCCAGTCAGGAAAAGGGGATGGCAAGGGGTGCTTCGTGGCGCAACTTGCAGCTGCAGTTTAAAGTGCCTGAAAAGTACAATTTCAAAGGGCAACACTGACAGCACAACCAATGTTTGTGGTTTTTCTCCTGCATATTCCTGCCTTGCCGTGGGTTGGGCTGGATGACCTTTGGGGTCCCTTCCGTATATAGATATATATGCAGCATCATAGGATGTAAGTGCTTAGTATGAGCACAAAGGCTACAGGGGGATCTCCATAAGGGACGCATGCATATTCTTAAGAGCAGCAAAGTGGAACACAAAGCAGAACCATTAAAACATAACCTACCAGTTTGTTGTATGATGGGAAACAAGTACCCCTTCACAGCCTGCTACTTTATTCTGTCTTGCATAGCAATACAAATGATAGCTGCTTGTTATATACTCCACAGTTCATCTGAAAGAAATCAGGCCCGCAGGTTAGGTGCCTTACTTTATGTCATAATTTGTGGATCTATTATCACCCATATTTCTCTTGTAAAAGCCTACCTAAGCATGGAAAACAAAAGGGTGGGGAAAAACGAGGGTTTCTGAAATGAGTGGGTTTTCCAGTACACACTTCAGGGCAGAAGGGGGAGATGGAGAGAATGCTGTGCCTTCTCCCCCCTAATCTGTCTTCCGTACCTAATCATGGCGGACAAAAGTGCAACCTTCAGTGCCTGCCCGGAAGAGGAGTAGCACCCATACAGAGAACGGTAGGAGCCGAATTCTCCAGGGATCTTCTGGGTATGGAGGGGTGAGGGTTTTCTTCACTAACACCCGCGTGCAGTGCATACACAACTGTAGAGACGAGTCAGAATAAACAGGCTTCCAAAAAAGTATAGTCTTTCTAGCCTAAATTCCCAAATTCCCGTAACCCTGGGGTCAGGAAGTCAGTGTTGTTTTTGGACTGCCAAGCAGTGAACACCTGCCAATGCTCTGAAGCTACAGGTGCAGTAAAATCTCTTTGAGATGTTTTCTCTAATGAAAATGGTGCATCTAGACAGGTGCACAACAACCTGGACAATTTGGGGTTGGAGTAAAGAAGGCCACGGAAAGCAGATTTTAACTAGGGATCAAAGGTCGCAAAGAAGGGACGCGGGTGGTGCTGTGGGTTAAACTGCAGCTTCCTGGGTGAACTTACAGCTCCGGAAGAGGTGAGGATCCCTGAAGTAATGCTCCTGGGGAGACTGTAAGCAGCACCTGCTACGCTCCACGTCAGGAAAAGGGGATGGCAAGGGGTGCTTCATGCCGCAACTTGCAGCTAAAGTTTTAAGTGCCTGAAAAGTGCAATTTCAAAGGGCAACACTGACAGCACAACCAATGTTGGTGGTTTTTCTCTTGCATATTCTTGCCTTGCCGTGGGCTGGTGCTGGATGACCCTTGAGGTCTCTTCCAGATGAAGCATCATAGGATTCTTTTGATTTGTGCTTCAGAAAAAAGTAACAGGAAAACATAAATTTCAGTTAGTTGTATGATTGCCAACTACTTGCCCTTCCATGGTTGCTACTTTATTGCGCCTGTTTTATACCCCTACACTTTCAGTACATCTGAAATAAATCTGGCGCATTGATATTTCTCTGTATGGGCTGTGCTTTGTTCATTAGTGTCATTCGGTACAAGGCATGGAAAGGTTTGGGAAAATGAGGGCTTTTAAAAAGAGTGGGCTTCCCTCCACAAACTTCAAGGAAGAAGTGGCAGATGGAGAGAACGCTCTGCCTTGTCCCCCCTAATCTGTCTTCCCTCTATTACTATGACAGACAAGGTCTTCAACCCACCTTAAGCATCTGCATGGATGAGGAGGAGCACCCATTCTGAGCATGGTAGGAGCCAAATAGTCTTGGGATTTTCTGGGTTTGAGAGGGTGAGTGTTTGGACAGGACTCCTGCCTCCTAAAGCAGTGCACTTACACCAGGGACGGACTGCGGTTTTCTTGAACACCAGTGTGCAGTGTATACACAACTGTAGAAATGAGTCAGAATAAATACGCTTCCAAAAATGTTTAGTCTTTATCCTCTAGCCCTATTTGCCCTAACCCTGGGGTCAGGAAGGCAGTTATCTTTTGGGACTGCTCTGCAATGCACACCTGAGTCTGCAGGTGTAGAAAATTATGAGATGTTTCCTTTAATGAAAATGCTACTTCTAACCAGATGCACAACAAGCAGGACAATTTGGGGTTGGAGTAATAAAGTAAATAAAGTTGGAGTAATAAAAGCCATGGAAAGTCTACATTTACATTGACAGACACCGTAATCATTTACGTTTACAAACACTGGCACGTATTTGTATGCATTTAGGAAACTTACAGCAGTTTGTAATGTTCAGAGATGTGTTTAAAACAAAAAACACTTTATTCACTCATGAGCATTCCCTTGGAGCAGGCTCATGGTTCTTTCCTTTCCTGGAGGCATAAATGTTCTTAGCAGATGTACAATCCCCCCGAGGGCTTCAGGCCTCCTCCTCTGTGTTGGAAGGCTCCTGGGGAGACTGTAAGCAGCACCTCCTCTGCTCTCTGTCAGGAAAAGGGGATGGCAAGGGGTGCTTCATGGCACAATTTGCAGCTGCAGTTTTAATTGCCTGAAAAGTGCAATTTCAAAGGGCAACACTGACAGCACAACCAATGTTGGTGGTTTTTCTCCTGCATATTCCTGCCTTGACGTGGGATGCGTGTCTGGTCTCTTCCAGATGTAGACATATACACCATCACACGATTCTTTTTGAAAGGGGTTCAGAAAAAAGGAACAGAAATAAAATTCCTTTAAGTTACTTGTATGATGGCAAATTTGCCTCACTTTAGGCAGTGACACCTAACAGTTTAATGCTACCATATTTTGGTACTGTCTTGCGTAGAAATACAAACGATGGGTGCCTGTTTTATACTTCTAATCGTTCAGTTCATCTGTAAGAAATCGGGTCAACTGATAGTTCTATGTATGTGCTTTGCTGGGACGCAGATAGCATTATCTGTATCCTGATTGGGCTTTTCAATGAAATGATGAAAGAATGCCAAATGCACATAAGTAAAGAATTAGGACCAATTAGGAACTTTCTTACGGAATGTGTGGGTTTGCTAGTAGGCCTGACAGAGCTCATCAGGAAGGGAGCAATCTCACACCCCCACTCCAGCGGCTGAAATTCCAACAGAGCCCAGTATCTCAGAGGTGGTCCCAAAGAGAGCCACTCCCATGTCTACCAACAGTCGAACCACACACCCCTCACTTAAAAAGAAGCATCGCCACCAAAGAATATACCCACTTCACAAGAAGAAGTCTAAAAACATAAAAGTGGGAAGGCGGACTAAGAGTCATACACGAACTAAGAAATTCAATTTTTCTAAGTTATTCAAGCTCCTGGAGAATCCCACAATAAAGGAATCAAATACAAAGAATACTAAATCCGTGACGCCAAAACAGAGCATTATCCAGCAACCTAAAGTGACAAGTGCATCACAATCCCCTAACCCTCAATCAACGAAAGATCAGAACGAACAACTAGATAAAGACCGGCAAACCTCCTCTGCTACTGTGGAGACTAACACCTGTTGGGTTGGAATAACGACAGACGAGTAGCAGGTGTCATGTGAGAGAGGCGTCTACCGGGGCGAGCCCCGTGAACTCTCTTTTATTGAATATTTCAAACATTGCCACAGGTGTGCTTGTGGCTGATTGGTTGATACAAAAACAAAGCAACTTGTTGCTGATTGGTTAACATAAGTACAAGGCGGGAATTACATGTGATCATTAATCACCGATAGATTAAGGGCTGGGAAACGAAGGTGGAACTAGACAGGCATGAAACCTCCTAATCAAATTATAACTAAAGATTAATATAACATGACTAAAACAATTACTAATGATTGATCATAACATGAAAGAATATAATAAGTGAATTCCATAGATGTGTCAGCTGTGCATTAAGTACAGGTCATAGTGTTTTTCATGAACTCAAGATGAACTGAGCAAGGAAGGAATGTCTTGGTGTTTGGAACAGGTTCGTACAGTGTGTGCAGGAGCAGAGGAAAGCTTAAAAGCAAGACTTCCCAGAATGCAAGAGAAAAGAAGCAATGCTTCCCCATAATGCAACAGTTATGTGCAGAGAGAGGATTTCCCTTTAAACACCCCCATTCGCAATAAGATAACTCAGAACAATCAAACGCTGATCCTCAACAGAAGCAGATTGGTTATCTGCCCTATGTACAACCGTACAGAATTACATTCACTGGACCCACAAAGAACGTATATATTCAAAAAAATTGACTTAGTACTCTTATTACAACGTAATGTTATCAATGTAGATTTTCTCCCAAATGACAATAAGTATAATCGAGTGATGCTGACATTGAAAGATGACTCGACTGCAAAATAAATATTAATTAATAAGGAAAAGTTGCAAAGGGTGGGCCTGATAGTGACTCGCCTATTCGAAGTGCCCGGTCCCCCCTCGCACCTCATCAAACTAAATAAGAAAGACATCTATTCAAAGGTGGTGGAAAACAATAAAGCTGAATTTCAGAATAACTACCAGTCGCCTCACGATCTGGGTACCTCCACACACTTCTCCTCTGAAGAAAATACCTTAATTAGTCAATTCTGGACATTTCCACCTTTAATACAAGCTGAAATCCTAGAAAGATTAGAAACGCTAAGAAATAAGCTGGCCGGGAAAGACTTATAAGGAAACTAAGGTGGATGTCCAAAGAAAGAGCAAGAGCCCTTCCAAAATGATCATCTCACAAGAACTCGATTCAGCGGCTCGTCGACCACGTAACCCCTTCAGATAAAGGCAGAGATTAATCTACCTGCAATCAAGAAAGTACAACTCACAAAGGAGAACAATGCATCACTCCCTATAAGGAAAAACATGCCTAAGGAAACCTCACCAGGCTTCTGGTCCAAAATGAGATACTTAGATGAAGCAGAATTAGGCTACAACCAGGTAGAGTACCCCCAGGAGGAGGCCTTGTATAGCAAAGGCCCAGTGTCTACCAATGTGAGCACTCTATATTTACCATCTGACACCATAGAACACCTGGGCAGCTCTCCATGTAAAGATGATAGTCGGCAGCCACGTAGAATGGTAAACTCCAACAGTACCTTGGAAGATAATTGACAATGAGTGGATCTTGGTAAAGCCAACCTTAGCTTTTTATCATGGAATATCGCAGGATGGCAAAAAAAGGCAGCTGACCCATCCTTTGCTAAATTTATCCAAGGCTATGACATAGTATTTTTACAGGAGACATGGCTCACAGGGGACCTAGAAGTTAACGGCTTTTCCTCAATGTCCCTCACAGGATCCCCAAGCACTAAAGGGGGGAGAGTCAAGGGTGGCCTAGGCATTTTAATATCTACAAGGTTGAGGGCGTCCCTAGTAAAGTTAGAGACACTGAAACACCTGGCTATGGCCTTACTAGTGAAAAGTAGATTCTTCACCCTGATTAATGTATATCTTCCCCCCCAAATTGGCAAGCAGCTGATTAAAAACACCTGGCATGGGCTGGAAACATACATTGATGGTTTGATGACTCAAACCCCTGCAACTTCAGTGCTAGTGGCTGGTGATTTTAATGCCAGAATTGGCCAGTCTGACGAAGCACTATATGCACACTTCCACGACTCGCCACCTATCGTGGAAGAAAACCACCTTATACCCACCAGACTCTCAAAAGACAAGGGATGTAATTATGCAGGTCTCTGCCTATTGCGTCTTTCTAACAAGCTGGACCTGGTGATACTAAATGGGCGCAAGAATGGGGAGACTTGTGGGGAATTTACTTTTATATCAAACTCCTCAGAGCCCAGAGTTCCTAGATGTGTTTCAAATGCATGGGTCAGACTAGAAACAGGCATGATAAAAGTCGAAGCTCATATTAGTCTAACATCAATATGTAAGTGGCTAACTCTGAAACTGCTCCCCTAAGGAATAGCCCCATTGACTGAGCGACCAGTTTCAGTCTGACAGGCAGACGGCGGTCTTAAACAGTCTTCAGAAACTGGGCCTTGTTAACCTCACCTGAAGAGGGTGCACCTCCACAGGCACCTACCTTCACATGTGGTGGGAGTGCCCCAAAATCCAACCATTCTGGACGAAAATCCAACTTTTCTGGACAACAGCCACATGAGAAATATGTAAAATAACTTAAGCAAGTATTAGACATCACCCCAGAATTGGCCCTACTAAACATCTTCCAAGACAACAATGCCAATTTACACCACAAAGAACTCATAACCCACCTACTTTCAGCAGCCAGAAACACCATAACCAGACACTGGAGAGACCTGTGAGGAGTAAGCATGGACCAATGGTACCAAATAGTATGGGAAACAGCCCTACTAGAAAGATTAACTAATAAACTGAAACTGACACGGGGACAAACAGAAGACGCCTTCACCCCGGTATGGCTCCCCTTTATCAAATACACAGCCCAACAAGACAATGACAATAATCCACCAACAGCATACAATCAATACGGCTAACCTGATCCAAAACACCCACCCACCTCACTCACACACGAAAACAAAGATCACCACAGCCAATCACAAACAAACAACCACACCCTAGGCCAACCCCAACCTCTCTCACCACCAAAGGAACACAAGTGAACAGCACAAGCAACACTGACACCAAACATTAAGCAAAATAGAAACATCGTCACCCGACCCCACCCTCACCCATCTTCCCTCTCTCCACCCCTTTTGTTTGCTCCCCCTAATGTCTCAACAAATAAAACGGATTTGTAAAAATGTTACATGGAAAAAAATACGAGACATTACACTTCTGTAAAACAAGAAAATCTTTAATAAAAATAATAATTTTAAAAAAAGAAACTGGGCCTTGCTCCCCAAACCCTCCTAACTATGGGCCTTGGCCAAGCTAGATCCGCGGTTAGGCAAAGAATCATGGGCCTAGAGACAACAGGACTGTACAAGGGTCCCCAATTATAAAATCATAGAAAACGGGAGCTATGTAGCTGCTCCAGCAACATTATCTCTTATTTCCTTACATCCAGAAATGCAAGAAGGGCTTTCACTTTTGCTAGAAAGCTCGGCCTTGCCCTCACCGATTCTGGAAGGCTCCTATAGAAGAGTCCTGTACGCACAGAGACTTTGCACAAGTGGTATTAGGTTTCTGTCAGTTAGGTATTTACTCAGAAGCACCAAAAAACCTCATAGTATTTTTTTTAAAGAACAACCCCACAGCAGATATACAGAGTGGCGTAGGAAGGGGGAGTGCGGGTCACCCAGGGTGTCATCACCGAGGGGGGCGACAAAATGACAAAAATGCGTTTCTAAAGTAAATAACTAAAAATTGGGCTCACGGCACCTTTTTGAAAAAATACTTAAAACGAGTTTAGTAACGTCATCTGACAATTAATTGACCTCAAGAACTTAACATAATACATACTGGAACGTTTTAGTTCAACAAAATGCAACAAGCCGCAGCCAGGCTCTTACTTTCAAAGAATTGGAAAGGAAATTCTATACCCACAAAAGACTGGATTTGTAACTTATCTGAATTTATAGAAACGACGAAATTAACAGCAGCCACAAGACACCAGAAAAATCAGAAAATAAGGCTAGAACGGCAGTGTTTGGAAGGGTTCATGAGTAAACACTGTTCTAAGGAGAACATGTTGATATGTTTAGATTAAATTTGTAAAGAGGCCCTAGGAAAAATTAATATATTTAGAATATTAGAGATGAGATGCGTAAGATGCACTGTAAATAATAAAAGTTTAAGGGATGATGAGTATTGGAGGAGGGAAGTCACATGGGTGTATATTATTCTTTTTTCGCCTTTTTTCTGGGATATTCTATGTATTTTTGTTGGTGTGAATGATCATTATTTATTTCATAAGCAGGCAAAACAAACTAGAAAATGCCTGTTAAACTTTTTAGTTCAGTCAACAAATGCAACGCGACGCGGTTGAACTCACTTATGTAGCAGAGAGCGTAAGGATAAGGAAGGGGAGGGGGTGTTTATTTCTGCCTAAGTCTGTCTCCGCGGTTTGTACTCGAGAGTACAAACTCATCATCACTCAACCCGCAACCAATCCTATCTGCTGCCATGCCGGTCAGTCGCCCCACGTCATTCTGTTGAGTTAGTTGTGCATTATTACTGAAGCTTTTAAGTGCCGTGCCGAATTTATTTTTGTTACGTTTTTTAGTTCATTGATTCATTGTGATCATCCCCTTCTCTATGATATGGAGTCTGGTAAGTAACATAAACGGTAGGATGAATGCTATTTGTTTGTATTTGTACGTTAAGCCAAAGCTGCAAAATGAGAAATTAAGTAAAAAAAATCATTCAAAAATTCCCAGAGCCTAAAAAAGGTTTTAAGTGCTTATGCTCACAATGTTAAGTAAATGAACCAGAAAATAACCCTTGCAACTTTAAGTATCTTTTTTCCCCTTTTAATAATTTCAATGTGGGGGAGGGGGTGACAAGGAGGGTGAGAGGCTCAGAGCTGGGCAACTTTTCTTCCTCCAGTTGGAAATGACACCATCAGCTACAAACTTAGCGCAGCAACTCCCAAAACATCTTGCAGTGGCTTCCGGTTCCGGTGTGACTTAATGGAAAGGCTCCCATGACAGGAGATTAGCGGGGGGAAACGAAGAGGGCAATTATCTTTGCGAATTCCCCCCAGGGACAGCGGGTAATGGCCTTCACTCGCAGTTTTTCTCAATACCTGGCTCTTGCTCTGGCATGGATTACCATTAAGAAACAGAGGTTCTTCTGTTAAATTAAGAGTTTAATTTGAACTAGTTTACAGACGCCTCTACATTTCAAGGTCTTCAATAGATAAATAGGATTAACACGGATGAAAAGAACTATTTTTTGACAGTATTCTTGTTGATATTTTCACCCCCTCCCATTGCAAGAATCTCCTGATCTGATGTTTTGAGAAAGGAGCGGGCGGAAACTGCTCTTCTACTCTTCTGCTGCTGACTGATTGCCTGACTCTGTGTAGAGTCTTATCTCAGCAGGGGGTTTGAATATCCTTGTTGATACGTATATGGCCCCGACAGGCCAACCATAGAAGTAAAACGATTGAAAACTTCCAACAGAGGTAAAATAATTTAAAAGTCAAATAAAAACAGCTATAAAGACGGCTGTAAAAGGCTATAAAAGGCAATAAAAGGTTTGTAATCCGGAGGGTTCACGAAGGAGAAGTTGTTACAGCCGCCATCTTCTTTGGCTCCTCCTCCCTCTATGGTAGTGACTAGATGGCTGAGTCAGAGATGTAACTAACACTCACACAAGCCAGTAGTTCATTAGTCTGTAGTAGCTATTAGAAATAAACAGTTAAGCTTCCACGTTATTTATACTCTGCTGAGTCTGGTGCTCACAATACACAGTTGTGAGTCCAGTGCACTGGGACCTGCTTTCCAGGATTGGAAGGTCTCTGAAAGTGGTGCTCCAGTCACCTAGCCCAGTCGGGGCAGAACCAGTTATTGAGCCCAGTTGCTGACATCGGTTGAAAGGTGTACAGACAATTCTTCCCCTTTTACCTTCTTTGAAAATTTGGGATCATTTAAAAGCATCCAAATGGCTTTAGGATTGCTTTCCTGCAACCTTTTTCTGAGTATGGGTTTTGTACCTATGTATGTGTGCCGCTCTGTATTTAGGAACATTTTTTTGTTTTGACATCTTATAACTGGGGTGCAGGGTGTGTGTTGTATTAGCGGAGCTTCATGCTCCAGCACCGGGGGGGGGGGGCAGAGAGCAGGCGTGGACAGGGCTGTCGTGTGTCCCGGGGGCATGGGGGGCAGCCACATTGGCACCCCACCAGGATCGTGGTTCTGGGGCCAGCGCGCTCCCCCCCACTCCTCTTCCTCTGCCAGTGTGTGAAGTGCAGTTC
The DNA here is from genome assembly GCF_965112155.1 of Podarcis liolepis. Lineage (NCBI taxonomy): Eukaryota > Metazoa > Chordata > Lepidosauria > Squamata > Lacertidae > Podarcis > Podarcis liolepis. The sequence continues at coordinate 9,218,205 of NC_139562.1, forward strand.
CTTGGTGACATCTTCCCAAGCATTCATATGGTTTCTCCCCTGTATGGAATCTCTCATGTGGTTGACTAGGAGGGATCCCCTTCCCCAAAATCCTGAATTTGGAAAAACACAGGCTAACGGCTTTAATGGCTTGCTTGCTTCCCCTTTTAAGGGACTCAAGAGTCCCAAAGTTTGCTATTGCTCAGAGAATCAGCTGTGGGCTTCAGTGAAAGAAAGGCTGATCTTTTATTATTCTGTTGCAAGAGGTCACCCTCATAGGAGAGATGCCAGAACATCTAGACCATAGGAGCGTTTCAGCCCTGTTCTTGAGTTTAAAATCTAAAACAGCTTATCTCGTATTCCTTTCTTTGAATTTGTGCCATTTTGGTTTTTAAACCTTTTTGTAAAAGCAGCACTAGAATTTTCACAGTTGAGTCCTCAACCCTTTATTACTGTGCTTTGCTTTCTTCAAGCTGGGCTTTGTTTAAAACTTGCCATTTAGGTTTTGTAAATTCAGTATTAGAAACGGTACTTTTGAGCTCTCTATCCTTTATTACTGCACTTTGCTTTACCTAGGTTGAGCTAGGCTTATAATACTTCAGCATTTTGGGTTCTTCCCCTTTTTTTGAATTTTCGTCATTTAATTTTTCTATTTCCGTCTGAGAAAACTGAATAGTTCAGTGAAACGAGGTTTGTAGCCAGCATGCTTTGTTCAATTTTAGGTTTTTCTATGTTTTTTTCCTTAAGCTTTTTGATTTTTATTATTTAGTTTATTTCCACAAGCTAATATTTCTAGTCGATTACTTCTCGTTTCAGGGATTTTCACAGTATTTTTTTTTTTGTGCAATTTCTCAGTTCTGTGTTTTTTTTCTTTCTATTAGAGGAACAAATAAAAGCATAACAGCAGTACTGGAGGCATGTCATGGAGAGAATTATTGCTGTTAATATGCACTCCAGTAGAACGAGGCTTACCATTCAGAAGAGACAATGAGCACTTTGGATCTCCAAATAATGGCAATTATCTTGGTCTTTTAGAACTAGTGGCAAAATTTGATCCATTTTTACTTGCTCTTATCAGTATGGACATTCTGAATCAAGCAATCCCTCTTATTTGTCAAAAACTGTATGTGAGGAAATTGTTCAGCTCAGGACAAAAAAAGTTAAGGATGCAACTCTGGCTGATGTGAGAAAGACTGGATATTTCAAGCTTTTCAGTAGATTCCACTCCTGACATTTCACATACTGATCAGTTGACTTTAATTATCAGGTATGTATCACCTGAAGATCGTTTGCCAACACAGATTTACAGTTGAACACTAATTCAGCCGTGCTTTCTCCTATTTTACTACTGAGCTTGAAATTGACTTTAGATGCTGAGGGCAGTCTTATGACAACGCTGCCAACATGGCTGGCAAGTACGACGATATGCAGCAATAAAACATTGGGGGGGGGAAACAATTTGCAAAATTTATTCCATGCGCAGGTCACTCTTTAAATCTGGTGGGCAGTTCAGCTGTGGATTGCTGCCTTGATGCAGGGAACTGTTTTGGCATTATCAATGAAATTTATACCTTCTTTCCAAAATCCTTGCAAAAATCTTTGATGCAATTAATGCCACGGGCCAGATACCTAGATCATGGAAGGAGTCCATCATAATTCCTATATATGAAAAAGGACCACCAGAGGACCCAGGAAACTATCGTAATATCAGTTTATTATCAATCATCGGAAAAATCTATACTCGCTTCCTGCTAACCAGACTAACCCAATGGGCCGAAGATTCCAATCTGATAGGCCATGAACAGGCCGGGTTTAGACCATCTAGCCTATCTACTCCAGGACATTGACTCTTATAGAACATTACAGGTTGCAAGATTCCTGAATTCTGTTCTCTCATATAAAAGACTTCATGGAATGCAGCGTGACTATTAAAATCTAATAAACTCTATCCACCATCTTTATATTCAAGGCCACAATATGGTACATCTAGAGACCGTATGTAATGTGAAGGAGATTATGCGTTGAAGTATTTTAGTTGATATTTTAGAACGTAAAATGCTATTTTATTTACTGATTGCTTTTACCTGGTGGGCTTATAGCCGAATAAAGTGTTATCTATCTATCTTTATACCTTCTTTTCATCCTCCACAAAGAGATGGGCAGTTTATTTTTGCCACCTCAGTCTAAAGTGCCTGTCAGACTCTAGGACGGGACGCACACGCAAAAGCCACAGCAGCTGTTTTGGAAAGTTACAGTGCTATCATTGATGCCCTCCGTCATTTGTTCTGATGTTAATGGGAAGAGGGAGACCAAGCCCAGAGTTAACAGTCTCCTGCAGAAAATGGAAGAACTGGAATTTGTGTTTATGCTGCATTCTTGGACCCAGGTGCAAGGTCATTTTCACAAGGTCAGCAAAGGCCTTCAAAAACCAGACCTGTTATTGAGTTCTTGTGAGTTTGTACAGTTCACTCCTGGATCTTTTTAAGGAAAATAAGGAATGATTTTGATGAGCTTGAGAAACAAGCAAAAGCCACTTTGCCAAATGTCAACAACAAAACAAGGAGACGAAGAGTGAGGGAACGGCAAAGAAATGACAGAAGTCCACCTGATGCCTTAGATGCCCTTTCTTGAAGAGATAGGTTTAGGATAAAATCCTTTATTCCTACATTATAGATGCCAATTTGAAGCCAATTTAAAAAGAAGCAGTACTGCGTAAAGTGATGTTGCACAATCGTTTGCCGTTCTTGCTAATTTGACAGCATTGAAGCAAGAAATTCAGCAAGTTGTTGAAATGTTGGAAGCATACCCACAGAACATATTGACCTGAGACTTCTGGATGAACTTTTGCACTTGTATGTGACACAAAGCCATAGGCTTACGGCAAAGCACTTGTCTCATACAGACCTTTATCAAATTATATAGAAGGAAAAATTCAGATAGCCTTTCCTAATGTGGAAGTAATCTTGCGGCTATTTCTTAGCCTTATAGTCACCAACTGCTCAGGAGAGGAGAAATTTTCCAGAGACCTCACAACTGGAGTAGCCTAGGGCCTTCTCTTCATCTAAATCTGGCCCTGTGAAACACAACTACTACTAGCTCCTTGGTGACATCTTCCCAAGCACTGATATGGTTTCTCCCCTGTATGGAATCTCTCGTGTGGTTGACTAGGAGGGATCCCCCTCCCCAAAACCCTGAACTTGGAAGAGAGCACAGCTACTTGCTGGCTTCTCCCCACTCGCACTAGCTGCTCTGAGAAATGTGTTTCACCCTTCAGAAGCACAAATTGCTCAGCCACGGGAACAAGCATCAAACAGATCAACGTTGGAAGGAGTGGGGGGGGGGTCTCCAGACTGGAACTGTTTCTTCCAGAAATCCAGCCCGTTCCCCCGAGCACAACATTGTCTAGGGTGCAGAAAGACACACACACACACACCACAAACAGCATATTGTGGGGTGTGTTACATCAGTACAGTCAATTACAACACACTTTACTTCCTAGAGTGGACAGAGGGATGTGTAACTTCCTGTTCCTCTATAAAAGCAGAGTCACGCACCCATTTTGTCTCTATTCAATTCAACTCTGTTACGTCTCATTCATTTTGTTGTCTGAGGGCTCTCAGCCAGCAGAACTTGGACCCATCCTCACAAAGGATGTCAAGCCACGTTATATGTTTGTAACCTGAAGCTTAAAAAGATGTGTACTGTGAACAGCTTGTGAGTAAACTTGCTGTTATACTTTTAAAGACAGACTCTTAAGTCTTTATTGTATTTTAGGAGGGAGAAAAGGGGACACCAGGAGCAACCCCCCTGGGCAAACCAGATTGGATTAGTCATTTTGCAGAGATTCAAACCAATCTATCAACAACTCGCTTCCGTGAAAATAGAGGGGATTTGCTCTGCTATGTCACTCACTAGCGTGGGTGAAGGAAGGATACTTAAACAATATTTCCTTACCTATTATCCCAAACATCCCCACACGTTAATTGAAGAACTCAGTGACACAAAGCCTCAAGCAATAACTCCAAATCCAACCCCCAGAAAGCCACATTGTACAGTGACACCAAGATCAGAGAAAGTCAGTGAGCAGGCAGGCTTCCATCTCTTGGAGAGGGATCAAGGGTCCTCGCAGGCAGTTATCCCACCCTGACAGGAGCCCCATTCTTGTGTTTGGCCTCCTTCTGTTCCTGCCTTGCTCAGAGAATAGCCCAGCCTTGGCACAGCAACAGGAAGCAAAACAAAATGGCTGGCAGGAAGAGCCCCATTGGCCCTAGACCTTAAAGGTTTCTAGAATGGTGAACAGCTTGGTTTTCTTTCTCTTTTCCCCTTTGACTTTTGGAAGTTGTGTTCTTTGGAGCCAATATTTAAAAACCACACAAATTTACTGGGAAGGATATATCCCGCTCCAGCTACTGTGTTACGGGTGGGAACAGAGAAGCGACCGCCATCAGACGTGTGGATTCGTGGGCTGCATACAGGCTCAATGCTCAGGGAGCAGGGCTAGGGGGCAGGAGACCCTTCCCTCCAAGGAAGGACCAATGGGCCTGAAGGAACCAGCACCACCTGAACTGATGAGAGGCCCATTAGGCTGAAGCCCACACTTGGAAGCAGAGAGCAGGGGGGCACCTCTGATGAAACGGAGGAACTAAAAGGACATGTTTTCAGAAGCCCCAACCATCGAGACAATGCAATGCATGTTGAAGTAATGTGCTGATTGTCCAATCAAAACGACCGGGAGGAAAAGGATCTAGTGGACAGAAGCATCCAAGCTTTGCTGGCACAGGGATTAAGGTTCAACAACATGGGTTGGAATCGCAGGTGGAAAAGCTCCAGAATAAAAATGCTACTGGGTTTTGCACAGGATCTGAGGGACCAAGTACGCAAGAAAGCAAAAGCCAGCACCAAGCCCTTATCTGGCAAAATCATGCAGAAGGCAAGGTTCTATGAAACAGGGAAACCAAGTCAAGAGATAGATACGCCTTAACAAGTCGCATACCAAAAAGGTGAAGGGGTTCACAGCCCTGCTAAAGAGGAGCAACCAGGACAAACATGCCCAAGGCTGAACTGGACTACTGGAACAAGGAAGGAGCACTTCTTTTAAACTCTCTAGTGCCCCCGCGGCACCGGGCAAAGTGAGCCAAGGCCATGGCACAGAGCAGGCACTGGGAGCACCGTACAGATTCCATAGAAGATAATGTAAAAGGCCAATAAATGGCCGGGAGACTGTTTAGGAAAGAGATTTGGCGGCCAGCAGTATCAAGACCTTGCTGACACACGCATTAAGATACAACAACATGGGTACGAATTGCAGGTGGAAGATCTGGATGAATCCACAATGAATCCACTCTCCGAGATTTGCAGAATATCTTGAGGGACGAAGTACGCAAGAAAGCAAAGGCCAGCGCCAAGCCCTATTGCAGAAAGCTCTACTCCTACCACACCTGCACTTGCAACTGAATCTGCCTCGACGTCGGATACTCCCCCGGAAGAGAAGTTTCATGAAGATGTAGTGGATAGTCCTTCTTTGTGGCCTCAAATAGTTCCAGATAAGTTAAGATTGTTTTAATAGATCATGAGCCACTTCAAATGAAAAAATCAGCTTATCCTACAAATGGTAGTAATAGGGCATATTCAGATACTCATTAGACAAGAAAGTTACAAAACAACGAAACTATTAAAAGACTGGCTCTTGTACTCCAAATCAAGTGATTCAGTATTCTGGAAGCAGAGACCAGGGGGGCACCTCTGATGAAACGGAGGAACTAAAAGGACATGTTTTCAGAAGCCCCAACCATCGAGACAATGCAATGCATGTTGATGTGATGTGCTGATTGTCCGATCAAAACAACCAGGAGGAAAAGGATCTGGTGGACAGAAGCATCCAAGCTTTGCTGGCACGGGGATTAAGGTTCAACAACATGGGTAGGAATTGCACGTGGAAGACCTGAAGGAATCCAGAATAAACGCTACTGGATTTGCAAAGGATCTGAGGGACCAAGTACGCAAGAAAGCAAAAGCCAGCACCAAGCCCTTATCTGGCAAAATCATGCAGAAGGCAAGGTTCTATGAAAGAAGGGAAACCAAGTCAAGAGATAGATACGCCTTAACAAGTCGCATACCAAAAAGGTGAAGGGGTTCACAGCCCTACTAAAGAGGAGCAAACAGGACAAACATGCCCAAGGCCTTGGCACAGAGCAGGCACTGGGAGCGCCGTACAGATTCCATAGAAGATAATGTAAAAGGCCAATAAATGGCTGGGAGACTGTTTAGGAAAGAGATTTGGCGACCAGCAGGATCAACACCTTGCTGACACACGCATTAAGATACAACAACGAATTGCAGGTGGAAGATCTGGATGAATCCACAATTAACAACTCTCCGAGATTTGCAGAATATCTGAGGGACGAAGTACACAAGAAAGCAAAGGCCAGCGCCAAGCCCTATTGCAGAAAGCTCTACTCCTACCACACCTGCACTTGCAACTGAATCTGCCTCAACGTCGGATCCTCCCCCGGAAGAGACGTTTCATGAAGATGCAGTGGATGGTCCTTCTTTGTGGCCTCAAATAGTTCCAGAAAAGTTAAGATTGTTTTTAATAGCTATCATCACTATTATTTATCTTATGAAGCAATCCAAATACTATTCTTTTATTTTAGATTGTACTCCTGATGCCTCACACAAAGGAAAAACTTACTGTTGTTAAGTTTGTACACATTAACCCATTATCAAAGAGCATTTTAAAGGCTTTTTTCCAGTTACTGACACTACTCTACAAGAACAAGTGTTGTTTTGTTGGATTTTTTCAAATATCAAACTAGACAACATGCAAGGTCAAGGATATGTTAATGGCGCAAATATGAGAGGCAAAAATACAGGCCTCAAAAAAAAAAATACTGGCTATAAACCCACGTGCTTTCTACATTCGTTATGTGGCTCACAGCCTCAACTTAGTAGTGAATGATGTCACTAAAAGCTCACTGAAAATGACGTTTTTTCCTGCTCTTCAAGAAATATATGTATTCTTTTCCGGGTCAACGTCACGTCGGCAAATCGTCATGAACCAGGTGCCCACTTTCACCTTAAGACCATTATCAAACACGCAATGGGAAAGCAAGAGGCGTTGAAAGCACTTGTGTTGTAATATGGAAAAGGTTTACAACACCTTATATTCTATTTATTCAGATAACAAGAGGTAGTGACACAAGGAACATAGCAAGTTCGTTGATGTTGAAATTGAAGTCTTTCAAATTCATTTGTTCTTTAGTGACACAGTATAACGTATTATTGAAAATTATTGTTAGTAAAACCTTACAAAAGTCTGTCGTTCTTCCGGAAGCAGTTAAAATGATAGAGCAAGTCAAAAATGACTTGGCTTACAGTACAGGAAGACTTTTCATTGCCTGCAGCCCCCCAATCTTAAACAACTCCTCACCCACAATACAGCAAACAGACTTAACATGGACACTGGTACCAGAACCTGCAATAAACCCAGATGCCAACTTTGCTGCCACATCCACCCAGACATAGGCGCCGACTCCATGGGGCCTGAGGGGGCCCGAGCCCCCTCAAAAATTCGTTTGGGGGGGCTCCACCCCCCAATAATTTAAGAAAATTATTAGTTATATTATGCTTTGTAAAATCACAAAATTATGTTGGTATTTTTTATTTTCCTTGTTTGACGATAGTTGCCTTTTAAAATACATTCAGTAATGAGTTAAAACAAATAATTATTACGGTAGTAAGCAGGTTAACTGAAAAGAGTGGTGTGAATCATGCTAGTGTTACGGTGCTGCGGGCACACTTAGAATTTGTCCCGGTGCGCGAACCTTCGTGTAAAGTCTGGCGGGCCAGCGCTGCGGCCGCGGCGACATCAAAAGGACTGGAGCAGAAGCGCCTGGAATCCTCCACCTCGCGTCGCCTTGACGCTTCAAGACATTACGACGCCGCGGCTATATAAAGCCCACCCTGCTGGCGCAGTCATTCAGTGTGGATAGTTTCGTTCAGTGCATGCTGCAGACGTGTTTAGCGCTCCGACTTTAGTGTTTAGTGGACTCTTTTATATGACTATATTTTATTCGTTTACTTTAGTCTCTTAGTGTATTGTGAATTAAGTTTGCAATGGATAAATTTGTTACCAAAAAGGCGCGCTTGGAAGTTGATGATACTGCAAGTCAACCTCCAACAATAATTGTGTCGTCAATTGCTTCGTCGTCTTCAGGCGAGAACCGTTCACAGCCGAAACCTGGACAATCCGGTAAGGGAAGATCATTTCAGAAGTCTTGGTTGATCAAATATACATGGCTAGAATATGAAGCATGTACCGACAAAGTTTTTTGCAAAACCTGCAAAGAGGCAGATGCTAAAAATCTATTACAATTTTCTTCAAAAAAAGAAGATGCATTTATTTCAGTAGGGTTTTCTAACTGGAAAAAGGCTTTGGAAAAATTCCGTCTTCATGAAAATACGTTTATGCATAAAGAAGGTGTTCTGAAACTAAATTCCATCACTAACCGAAGTGTGGCCTCCCAATTGAATGAACAGTTAGATAGTGATATGAAGAAAGGCCGTTTAGCTCTTGAGACAATTTTTACTACCGTGCAATTTTTATGCCGACAAGGACTAGCAATTAGAGGGCACAAAGATGTAAACTCAAATTTTTTTCAATTGTTGGACCTCCGAAAGAATGACGTACCTGAGTTAAAAGATTGGTTAGGGCGTTCGGGGTATAAGTGGACGTCCCACGATATTCAAAACGAGATCATTGATCTACTAGGAAAGTGTGTTGAGAAAAGTATTGGCTTCAATCAAGAAGACTGAACATTTTTCTATTATGGTTGACGAAACAAGTGATTCTTCGATTAACGAACAAGTGTCATTTTGTATTCGTACTGTCGATGATTCCTTCATTATCAACGAAGACTTTATTGGCTTATACGAGACCCCCAACACTGAATCACAAACTCTGTTTAGTATTTTAAAAGACGTATTTGCTCGTCTTGATTTGTCAATGGATAACTTAAGAGGACAGTGCTATGATGGTGCCTCGAATATGAGAGGCAAGTTCAAAGGACTAAAAAAGTTAGTTTTGGATATACAACCAAAAGCACGTTATGTGCACTGCACTGGTCACAGTTTAAACTTGGCAGTTGTAGACAGTCTCCGCCATCTTACGTCTATGAGGGATATTATGGCCTTAGCCAAGGACTTAATAAACACCGTAAGGGAATCCAACAAAAGGATGGGACTTTTCAGAAGCATACACTGTGAGAGCGCCAACGACCAAGCTGGTCTACGACCCCTTTGCCCGACTGGATGGACTATGCGAGCTTCTAGTATCTTGAGAATATTGAAAAACTTTGAAGAACTTCTAGAGTTTTTTGAAACATTTTCTGCAGAGGACAAAACAGAGGCAGGTTACAAATGTGCAGGCTAACTTTGAGTCAATGTTACAATTCAAAACTTATTTCTTTTTACTTCTTTATTGCCATGCAATGAACCCAGTAGAGGATGTCAATGAAAAAATTCAATGCCCTCATCTAAGTGTTGCTGATCTGGAAAAAATATATGAGGGCTTGATTTGTATATTGAATGGAAGGCGTGATAGTTTTGAACACTTTTGGGAATTGTGTTTAAAAGAAAAACCTTCACAAGTTGATGATCCTTCGCTCCCTCGGAATAGACGTATACCAAAGAAGTATGAAAACAACGAAGCCAGCTCACCGCACACTTTCAAAACCCCAAAGGAATACTACAAAGCTATTTACATTGAAGTTTGTGAAACGGTGCAATCTTGCATTACTGAGCGGTTTGCATCAACTGGATTCACACAGGTCATTGCAGTTGAACAAGAGTGCTTGCTTTTAGTAAACAGAGGTGAAACAAATTTTGAAAAATCAACTGAGTTTTTCAAAAATGACCTAGACATTGAGAGACTGCGCTTACACTTGAGTATGTTAGCCGATATCGCTAATAAAAAACAACTGGTCTTAAAAAACATGTGTGATGTGAGAAAGTACATTACACAAGAGCCTGCAGTTGGAGAAATGTTATGTTTAGTAGTGAAGTGCATTAAGCTTCTCCAAGTAGTTCCAATCACGACAGCAACAGCAGAACGGTCATTTAGCGCCCTTAAGACGTCTGAAGTCATATCTCCGATCAACAATGGGACAGAAGCGATTGAACAACTTGGCTGTTCTTCAAGCCCATCGAGATGTTTTGGATGAATTGGATATCCGACCAGTCATCAACGACTTCATATTCAGTAATCCAGTCAGACGGTCGACATTTGCACCTTTCTAAAGACACTCTAGCCCTAATAATGGTATTTAGAGCAATATTAAAAATCTTTATAAAATAGAGAATTAAATACATACAGAATGTTAAATTTTCAGTTTCGAAATATTAGGACTAGTTTAGTACTGTATTTCTATATTACTATAGTACTGTATTAGTTATTTTCAAATAAAATATTTTTAGGGTGTAAGACCCAATTAAAGCCCGTTATTTACATACAGTATTACAGTATTTACATACAGTATTAGGCATACTGTATTAACTTTATTAACTGTATTAAAGCATTAACTTTGAGATATTATTTTTATTTAATGAACCCTCAGCCTTATTCAAAGTAACCTTAAATTAGCTATTTCACTTATTAATCAAAGTGCTATTACTGTGCGACAGCAATATTTTATGTTTTATTCTTTTAATGATAGTTTAGGATTTATTTAAATATCATTTCAGTCTTTTCAGAGCTATATATTCACTGCTCTGTAATAGTCTATAAGCATAATTATTACTGTAAATTAAATTAGCTTTTTACGAAAATACCGTGCGTGTTTATGTTTTGTTTCTTTTTTCAAAGCCAAAAAGTGTTTCAGGCTTGTTGAGTTTCCCGGAGTGTGAAGTTAGAGGGTCGAGTTTTCGGGGTTCTCATGTTGATCACATGACTCTAAAATACTTTTAAAAAACTTTAAAACTCACTAATTTTCATCTAAAATTTAGAAAACTTCCCGGGGCAGGACCCCGGTATGGGCCCCCCCCCACTATTTTTTATAAGTCGGCGCCCCTGCACCCAGACAACACCATCACTGGACCCAGCATCCAACACACCATCTCAGGGCTGTTTAATTGCTCATCTTCAAACATTGTGTATGCCATCGAATGCCAACAATGCCCTTCAGCTACGCCAAAGGATAAATGGACATAAATCTGACATCAGGAATCTCAAGACAAGAACAGCCAGGAGGATAACACTTCAGTCTCCCAGGACATTCAATACAGGATCTCAAAGCAGCCATCTTAATACACAAGAATTACAGAAAGAGAAATTGCTGAATTACAACTTATTACTAAACTGATATGGAGGGACCTGGTCTGAATAGAAATATTGGATTCTTGTCTTTACACATGCTAAAGCTGTTTTTGGTCATCTGCATACTATCCCCTGCTTCTTCCTGTAGGACTAATTGCAGTCAACAGGTTTACTATACCCATTGAATCAATCACCCATCTCCTACTACCCTTCTGAGAAATACCCCACCCCACCTTCCCACTATATATAAGTGGGAAGGGTCTGATGATTTCTGTTTCAGTGTCTGAATAAGTGTGCATGCACACAAAAGCTTACTCCCAGAACAAGTTGGTCACATTGCCACTGGACAATTATTATTTTTTTAATCGTGTAGACTCCACGTTTGACGATATGTTGTTAGAAGCTATATCAACTGCTGAGTAAATAGAATGCAAAACTGAATTTACATACACTGCATGCCCTTATGCCAGGAAACGCTTTTTCAGTTATGAGTCTACCAATGAGCCAATTACAGATCCACAGAAAATTTTAAAATTATTATTTGTTCAACACGTCAATCACAAAATTAAAGATTTGAACTACTAAGTGAACACAATAACCATTTTTCATTTTAACAAAATATAGACAAATGCAGAAAATTAGAGACATGCCAGAAAAGAGCAGTGTTTCAATTTGCAACAGAAATTTGACTGCCGAAAGGGGGGCTGATATAGACGGAGAAGATTTATTTCACGAACTAGAACTATTACCAATTGTTTTCAAGACACAAATCCAGTGGATGTTTTCAATTATATATAGTCAAATAATTTGACACCCAATATTTTCTAACTTGTCCATATCACTACAGGTAACGGTAGCTGAAGGTGAAAGATCATTTTCGAAATTGAAATTAAAGAAAATTATTTAAGGTCAACTATATGACTCAAGGATCTGTTCAAGAAAATTGGAGGTATGAAAGGAACATTTCGTACAAAGATTACCATAATGAAGGACAAAAGTAGTAAGGACCTAACAGAAGCAGAAGACATCAAGAAGGGGTGGCAAGAATACACATAGGAATTATACCAGAAAGATATGGATGTCTCGTACACCCCAGGTAGTGTGGTTGCTGACCTTGAGCCAGACATCCTGGAGAGTGAAGTCAAATGGGCCTTAGAAAGCACTGCTAATAACAAGGCCGGTGGAAGTGATGGTATTCCAGCTGAACTACTTAAAATTTTAAAAGATGCTGTTAAGGTGCTACACTCAATATGCCAGCAAGTTTGGAAAACTCAGCAGTGGCCGGAGGATTGGAAAAGATCAGTCTACATCCCAATCCCAAAGAAGGGCAGTGCCAAAGAATGCTCCAACTACCGCACAATTGCACTCATTTCACACGCTAGCAAGGTTATGCTTAAAATTCTACAAGGAAGGCTCAAGCAGTATGTGGACCGAGAATTCCCAGAAGTGCAAGCTGGATTCAGAAGAGGCAGAGGAACCAGAGACCAAATTGCAAACATGCGCTGGATTATGGAGAAAGCTAGAGAGTTCCAGAAAGACATCTACTTCTGCTTCATTGACTATGCAAAAGCCTTTGACTGTGTCGACCACAGCAAACTATGGCAAGTTCTTAAAGAAACGGGAGTGCCTGATCACCTCATCTGTCTCCTGAGAAATCTGTGTGGGACAAGAAGCTACAGTTAGGGACTTCCGCGGTAATGGCTGAATTCACCTGATCGGGAGGAATTTGCTTCATGGAAATTAGGGTCTGGCCGCCACGGCGAAGGCGGGGACCCACAAAAAATCACAGGCGGGAGAAGCCTGTGAATGTGGGATTCGGCTGGCACCTTTTGCGCCTCCCCTACTTGCGGGGAAACCCGATTTCGGGGATCCGGAGCGACGTGGGGTGAGTGGCGCAGTGCTTCGAATTGACTGCTTCTTTCACGGAGTGAAGCCACATTGCTGTTACCAGAGAGCACTTTTTCCTGTGGACAATTTGATCTTAAAACAACTACCCGTGAGTAGAACGGAAAATTGGATTTTTAAACGTCTTAATTTGGCACCGAAACGGGGAGGTTTCAAACAGGAAGTCCACCTTCCCCTTGTAAATAGACTGAAGCAAAGAGGCTGCAAACTAAAGTCTTGGAAAGCTTTTTATAACGGATTAAACTTCCATCGGCTAAAATCATCAAACCCCCCTTGGCAGCAGAAGAGGGGGGAAATTTTAGACCCCGTTCGCTTGCAGGAGAGAGTGAAGAAAGTCAAATTACCACCGCTCTGAACCTGGAAACGGGCTGCTTGTAAGACTGAAGTTTTGGATATGCTCATTGACTGTGAATAGATCATTTGTTGACAGTAAGTTAAAGAAGAGAAATACATTGTTTACATTGTCTCCTTCTGTGTTTAAAAAGGAGTAAAAGTAATTGAAAATTGAAACTAACTTTATTGCTTGAACTGTGCTTAAAAGGAATGATACAAATAGAAATTGTTTCCCCCTAGAGGAAGCCTTTGAAATTGTTACATGAGCTGAGGGAATTTCCAGCTGCAATAAGACTGTGAGAATCTGGGATTGACCTTGGACCGTTAAGAATGTTGACAGAAGCCTTAGTGGTTGCATTATGTAAGATTAATGACTCACTGGAACAGCTCCATAAGAAGACAGATGTGATGATTATAAAAACTGATAACTTGGAACAAAAAGTGACTAATTTTGGACAAAAAGTGAGTATTAATACAGAAATGATTCAGGAATCGATACAGGGATCTACTTTGACATGGCAAATTGAGGAGAAGGTGGGGGAGAAAGTTGTTGTTGTGGAACCTAAAGTAGCACAAGTGGAGAGGGAGAGAGCCCCAGCCTCACAGATGCATTTTTATGACTATAAGTTGATGCCTTTTATGACTGAATTTAGAGAAAGTCAGACTTTGAGAATTGGAGCCCCGCTTGGACTGGAGAAGGAAAGTTGGATAGATCCCTTCACGCAGGAATTTATTGACCTTTGGGACTGGACTTGGGTCAGGAGGAGAGTGGAGTTGTGGGGACCGCCAGACTTGGAGGAACTTGGAAATATCTTTTGAATTTTAGTTTTAACTATGGAGATTTGGCTGACTTGTCAAGAAGGAATAAAAACATTGCTAGGTGGGAATTTCCCCGAGATCTACTTTTCAGCATCAAAGGAAGGAAAATAATAACAAGATCAGGAGAAGACAAAGTAAAGTGCATGTATAAATATGAAGAAGACCTGCAGAAGGAACTTGGAAAAGAGTTAAGAGCCTCGGACAGAAGATCACCAGGTTGATGTACTATATGGAATTGACGGAAATGACTGGCAGAATCCAAGACCAGGGAGAAGAGACGGTGGAAGAATATTGGAAAAAGTTTAAAATCTATATATGGAAATAATGTAAAATTAATGAGTGTTAGAAAAATGTTGGAAGGGAATTATAAGGCTTTAGTAGAAATGTTTTAAGGAATTAAGCATAAATAAGTATTATAGTATTAATGGAAAATAAGGTTAAAATATGTTAAGATAATCATATGACAGAAAATAGAGAAAGATGGAAAGGATTTGCTGAAATAATTACTAGAAATGGAATACAAAAAGGGAGGTGAGAGGTCGATGAAACAAGGGAATGAAAGAGAGGATATTGAGATGATATAATGTGTGTTTTTTGAATTGTTTTTGCTTTCGTTTTGTTTAATGTGCTAATGTTGTATTGTGTATTGTTTATATATTGTACTGTATTGTTTTTTCTTTTGCTTTTTTCTTTTCTCCTTTCTGTAAGGTTTAAAAGTAATAAATATTTTTTTTAAAAAAAAAAGAAGCTACAGTTAGAACTGGATATGGAACAACTGACTGGTTCAAAATTGGGAAAGGAGTACGACAAGGTTGTATATTGTCCCCCTGCTTATTTAACTTATATGCAGAATTGAATTCATCACGCAAAAGGCTTTCACCAATTGTGGGTAGTTAGTTGGAATTCGTTACTGTTACAAGTTATTGAGCATTATAAAAGGCAGCCAGCTTCACTGTTTTTCAGAGACTTAGAGCAGTGCTAACTGCTGTTAATGAAGAGCTATTGCTTAAAAGAGATGTCTTGTCGCCCAGCTTTCCCACTATACAACACCTACAACATCTGCAAGCGCTTTCATTTTGTTTTAGTCTGGTCTGTCGCCGTTCAACTCTCCACGTTTTAAATCACGGCTGTAAATGGTTTATAGAATTGGTTTTTCAGAATAAAAATAAAATAAAATGGTAGCCCCTTTGAGGTTCTCTTTGTAAACAAGCAGTGTCCCAATCTTAGGAGACCCACCAGGCAGAGCTGCCGCTGCCGTCTGAACTGGAAGGGAAAGATGATTTTGACACTATATACTTGAGGCGCAGGTTTGTGTGATGTGCATCTACTACTAGTTCCTTGGTGACATCTATCCAAACATTCATAAGGTTTCTCCCCTGTATGGAATCTCTCATGTGGTTGACTAGAAGGGATTCCCCCCCCCCCCATTCACAAGTTAACACATGTCCCTGGGGGCCACTACAAACAAGGCATGGAAATTCTCTTCAGCCTGCGTTTCAGCCCAGAACTAACCCTTTCCAAACATGGTGAGGAAAGAAGGAATTATCCATTCTACCTTCTTACTTTCCACAAGTATCTGCCTGCTGTGAATCCCTCACGCCCCAGCTCCCAAGAGGACGAGATCAATTCTCTAAGGGTCATTTGTTGGGGAGATCACGATTACCCCCCATCCACTTTAAACAGTGTATATGCCGAAAAGGTGGAGTTTACAGCCCTGTAAAAGAAGCCATCAGAAAAACACAACTGCAGGATTAAGCATTCTTTAAAAATATCCGGTCTCCCCCTCAACACCAGGCAAAGCAGGTGGAGCCCGCAGGACAGAATAGGCACTGGGTGCGTCGTAGAAATTAAGAAAATATTGTTTCTATGTGATGCCAATAAAAGGTTTGATGATGATGAATTAAGAAAATAAGTTGTAATATGTGGGGTCCAGATCGCTGAGCAAACAATGGTTGGAATGTGGAAATATGAGGGAGGGGAGGCTTACAGAGTGGAAACTTGGTGGCACAGGAAGTCAAAAGCCAGTGCTGGCGGAGAAGGAAGCCAAGACGAATATTCTGCATTGCTTTAGGGGCAATAACATTCCTGTTTTACTCAAAAGCACTGATAAACCTCATAGTACAAAAGCAAAACAAAACAATTCTGCAACATTAGAAATTTAGCAATCATTCCACCTACAATTTCCCCTCCCTGGTTCCCTCAAAATTTCAACTGATGCTGTGCATTATTACTTTACTTTATACCAGGGCTCCTCCAACTATGGTCCGCTGGCCAGGTCTCGCCCGCTAGGGTCCTGACCCCAGCCCGCCTGGCAATTGTCGAACCAGCCACTGTCTAATGGATCTATGGCAAAAGGAAGTACAGCGTGGCCTCTGCATCAAATTTTATTAAACGGTCACAGACCAGATTAACTCGTACAGCTAGTCAGCGAAGCATAACACCGGAAAAAACAAAGGACAATTTCAATACAGATTAGGCCATAACAGCAATTTAAAATTAGACAGCATAAATAAAATTAAGTATCTTAGAATACTTAGAAAGGGAAAACAACTCTCAAAATTCTGGCCTGACAAACAGAACCCGCAACGCCTTGCAAGCAAAGGTGAGGATTTCTTTACTATGGAAGAAAATATCCTAATTGACCAATTCTGGATGTTCCCACCATTAATACAAACCGACATCTTGGTAAGACTAGATAAGCTAAGAGAAGCTGGCCGAGAGAGCTTCAGGCAACGAGGTTATCAAGGGGGACCAAAAAAAGACCACAACACGTAACCTTCAGATCAAAGCGGAGATTAACTTTCCACCGAGAATGTGCCACCCTTCAAGGAGAGTACTCCATCACACACACCCCCGAAGGAGAAATATCCCTGCATCCAGCATCCGTTGCTACTGCGAGTGGCTAGTTGGTTGCGGGGAGGGGGAGCAGTGTGTGCACAAGAGGGAGGGACGATGCAATCCTGCGCACATGCAGCAGGCGGGCTGGTGCTTTTGCGTTCTCTCTCTATGGTCCATGGCTGAGAGTTTCTTTGGCTGCACTGCACAATGTGAGCGACGTGGCGCGGGTTTGTGACACAGGATTAAAACCTGGAGTTAGGATTGGGTGAGGAGTTAATTTTGGAGTTGGTGTCGCAGGCTCGCAGAGCTGCTCGTAGTGTTATTGGCAGGGCTAGATCCCGTGTGAGAGCTGTTAAGAGTTGTAATGGCGAACCACTATGAAAATTTTGGTGGGAGAGTTTTTGTTTTGCAGGATGCAAATTGGTATAATGTTTCTGATTTAATGCGTGCATTGAAGCAGATTTGTTGTATCAATTGGACTGTTAAAGAGGCCAGACAGCAGGCTTTGTCCGTCCTGAATAGTTTGGATGGTACGTGCCCGTATGGACCTGATGTAAGATTTCCTGATGGGGCATATTATGTTTGTGAAGTTTTGGGAGATTGGGCTAGAAAATTCCAGCAATTGAGAGGTGCTTTGTCTTTTGCCGATCATATTAAAGATGGCAAAGCGAGAGACATGCCTCCATCGGTATTCACCGACGCAAATGATGCTCAGAACAGTTTCCAGAATGCAACAACTAGCATGTTGGATCAGATTGTTCGTATGCATAATGTGTTTGATAGACGCATCTTTGAAGCTACAATGAGGTTAAGATGGGTTTAGGTTGGTGTATTGTGTTAACTTTCCAATGGAAAGTATTAAAGTTAAAATTAAAGTTTCTAAACGTCCAAGTGTGAGTTGTATTGGACAAGTTTAAATGTTTTCAATAAAAGTAGTTTAGGTTTGTTTTATAAATTTCAAAAAAAAAAACAAACAATGTGAGCGACGTGGGTGAGGCAGCTGGGGGGGGTCGGTCGGCCACCCCAACAGAGGTGAAAGGAGGTCCTGTCTCAGGATTGAGACAGGCAGCTGCTAAGCCATCTCTCCTCCAGCCTCCTTGGTGGGGGTCAGCCATGACCAGGTTTCAAAACGGGCTCCCCCGTATTTAATGTGCATCATCACTACTAAGTCGCTATTGCTGTTATATTGTTTTTGTAGCGTTGCAGAATTTATCCCCGTCAACGAAGGGTCCTTTCCAAGGAAGGTCTAGTTTATTGTTCTAAGCTGCGGAGCAGCAAGACCATTCTCAAGGGCTGAGACCCATTTCCTCTTTCAGGGGCCCTTTTATAATGACTGACAAACACACATGTGGAGCGGGATTACAGTAATTATTTTGCAAATTAGCAGATTATAAAAAGAACAGTCTCCCTTGCGCAGACAACCCAAGCAAATTCTAAATCTCTCTACGTCCTCATTTCTTTCCAGACACACATTGCTTCCACAAGATTTCAAGACTCTTCCACTTCCGCTTTTCTAACTGCCGATTCTTGCACTATTTCCTCAGTCAGACATTTTCTGGTCATGTTTGGGGCAGGGGCTGCTGGGGGGTGGTAGATAAATTCTATTTGATCTATCAGTAGCTCTGTATTTATTGGTTGTTTTTTTTTACTAATAGATTGCTATGTCCAAAAAAAGAAAATAAAAATTGACTCAAGAGTGCAGGGTATTCAAAGAACAGTGGACTTACGATTACTTTTCCATGCAGTACAAAGAAAGCGGTTTCATTCTGAACCCGCTGTGGGAGTTTCAAGAGCGTACAGTAGTCAAGCCTGGAGGTGACCGTCGTATGGATCACAGTGGCCAGGTCGGAGTGGGAAAGGGAAGGACCAACTACTTGATGCGGCGAAGGTGGAAAAATGTTGCCTTGGCTGTTGCTGTAACCTGCGCCTCCATGGAAAGGGAGGAATCAAGGATTACACCTAAACAGAAGGCAATGGTACTAATTGGGCCCCCAAAAGAGAAGCGAGTTGGTCCCATTGGTTTTGATGCTTACTCCTGTTTTAAGTCACACACACAGCCACTATGCAATTCAGCTTTTACCATATTTAGTAAATTCTCTCTCAATAATAGCATCTGAATATATTAATTTCAGTAATACTAATCAGCATAAACACTCAACCATCTTTACAACACACTACAACTTTTCTCCTGTTCCAACATTCTCACTTCTCTACTCTCTCACCTTTTCTACTTCCCTTTACCTTCTGCAGCTCAGACTACTTCAACACCTTCTGAATAACATTTGGGACACAATTGTTCATCCCTTCTACAAATAAAAATACATATTTCAAAAATATAAGAAAGTTAGTGCAAAAATCAATTTTGGTATCAAATAGGGTGCTAAATCCTTATTCTAAACTGAGCTGAGATTTATAATAAAATCTAACTTGCACACCCCTTTAAAGTTTTAAAAGGTACAAATTATAATTAAAGCACGTAACGTCTCGGGTTTCACGGGGGTCTTTGGAAACAGATTCATCATACAATCACAGTTAGCATGATGCAATCTTGAAAAGACTCGTGAAGTATGCACATAACAGGTCTGCAAATATTGCAAATTCCCTTTGCTGCTACCTGCAAGATGTAAAATATTACAGGACCACCTCTATAACAAAAAGAGGTCATATGTTTTAATGACACAGGTACTCTTGCTCCTGCTTACTCTTGTTTTAAGTGCAGGTAAAAATTAAAGCCTTCCATTTTTTACTTCAAAGCACAAGAGGGTAGGGATTATATGCACAAGACTAATCTGTTTATTACGTATTCATCCTAATTTGTTTGCAGGGTGATTAAAAGGACACTGCCTGTTTAAAGAGAATTCATTCTGATTTCTTTTCATGGAAGTGGCAAGTCAAAAGGTATCGTTATCCCCCTCTCCAGTGCATTTTCCTGGCATGTTCTCCGTTGCAAAAAAAAAAAAAAGTCTTATTTTGGGGGGACGTTAGGTGTGCTGTGCAAAACGTCCCAGTCAAGTTTAGCAGTAGCACAATGTAAATGTAGCATAACTGCATGTAATTGAATCCTACCTGAAAATAGCAACAATCTGGAAGCACGGTTAGTCTATTGACTACAATGCTGTGCCGCTCCTCTCCCAACAGAAGTGCAGGTAAAGGGAGGCAAGTGAGGCAGAGTTGTGCAAAAGGACCGCACAGGCTGTTGGTACATCCACACAACCCCAAATTTGCCCCTGCTGTGTTAGGAGGTGGTGGTGCAGCAGCACCACCTCACCACACCAACAACTAACTGGTTTTCAAATAAAAAAACCATCTAAATACAGCAGAACAATCATGGAGAGGAACAAAAAAATCACGACTGCCAACAAAACTGAAAATTCAGAGATTGAAAGTTCATTTTAACATGTATCCAACAATATCCTACAGTATTAGAGCCCAGAACAAATGCCACTGTTTTATCGAGGTTTATGCAGAAGGGAGTTGGTCTTGGTTTCAGTGGGGTTATTGGGAGATTCAAGTGTGTGCAGGATGCGATGCTTAAAAGTAACATTTGAACCTGTCCTGGGTCAGAAAGCAGCTTCATTTGATAGCTTACCTAGGCCTCTAATGAACAACTGCCATGGATGTTCAGCCTGCAAGCCCCAGGTAAATGCACTTGTATTGCTTCTCTCCTGTATGGCATCTCCCATGCAGACTGAAGTTAATACCCTCCAACTGAATGTCTCCAAAAGGTGACAGAATGGATTAGAAAACCTTTGGGCTTGCTATTGAAAAGGCAGGGGGAACAACTTTGTGTGAGTTAAAAGAAAACATAGGGCCATGCTTATTACACAGCAAGCATGCATTGGTTTTTAGTATTTTTTAAAGTAGTCTCACAATTAAACAAAATCACTTTAAATAAAAATATGTAAGCACAAAATATGTGAATACAGATTGAAATCTTTTATTAAATCCATTTTGCGATTACTCAAATCCCTTGACTTCCTTCCAACTCCCTCCCCAGATTCCTTTATATTATCTTGATTTATGCATGTCAAACATCTTTCTCTTTTGATTTTCTCCAAATTTAAACATTGAGCCTACCAAGTGGCAATAGTGACGGTAAAGAGGACCTCATTCGGCAACTTCTATATCAGCAGAGGACAGGAAACTCTTTCAGGAGGTTCGTAGTCTACGTGGGGCTGCCCTTGAGACTGACCCAGAAACTCCAGCGGGTACAGAATGCCGCGGCGAGACTCAATACGGGGTCCTCGCCGCAGGATCACATTCACCCAGTGCTATACCAGCTGCACTGGCTCCCGGTGGAGTACAGGATCAGGTTTAAGGTGCTGGTTTTAACCTTTAAAGCCCTATACGGCCTAGGACCCTCGTACCTACGGGACCGCCTCTCCTGGTATGTCCCACAGAGCAATTTACGGTCTGCAAATAAAAACACCCTAAAGATCCCAGGCCTCAGAGAGGTTAGGCTGGCCTCAACTAGAGCCAGGGCCTTCTCGGCCGCGGCTCCAATCTGGTGGAACGCTCTGTCACAAGAGACTAGGGCCCTGCAGGACCTGACATCCTTCCGCAGGGCCTGCAAGACAGAGCTGTTCCACCAGGCCTTTTGTCAGGGCGCAGCCTGACCCCCTCCTCTGGCAATCTGCACAAAATTTTGCTTGATGGTTGCCATTAATTTGATAATGAATGTTTTAGAATGTTCAACTATTTTGATTGTTATTAGCCGCCCTGAGCCCAGCTTCGGCTGGGGAGGGCGGGATATAAATAAAATTTATTATTATTATTATTAACAGAACCATCTTTGCCATTGGGGTCCAATAAAGACACCCAAGATCTCCTGTTTAGGGAAGCTTTGAATCTTTAGTATGTTTAATGTACTTTAGTGTTTTATTGGAAGCTGCCCAGAGTGGCTGGGGAAACCCAGCCAGATGGGCAGGGGTATAAATAATAAATTATTATTACTGTAACTATTTTGTTGCAATTTGGAAAGGAGACTCCACCGTGGGGGGCCGGGGCCGGAGAGTGCCAGAGCGCTGTCTAGTCAAGTTGTATGGGATAAATCTCAACCTGTTACCCCTGCGGATGTGGACAGGCTGCTTGGACGAGTGAAACCTGTCTCCTTGATCCTTGCCCATCCCGACTCATAAAAGCGAGGCGGGCAAGACTGGGCTCTGTGGGGTGGGGAATGCTTCCCTCTGTTGAGAGTTCTCACAGGACCCCTGCAAGAAGCCACAAACTGCTTCTTAAAACCATATTTGGACCTGGGCAGATTAATCTCCAACATTCCATATTCCTGGGAAAGGGGATGGAGTGGGGTCACTGAACAACTCCAAAGGACATTTGGAAGATGCAGACCTTTTCTCCAGATGACATTTTTTCCATTAAATGTCCGTAAACAAATCTTTCTATATATATATAAGTTCTTGTTGTCTGTCTATATTCATTTACAAATATTGTTCAATAATAGTCCTAATATACATTAATTCATTAAGATATTATTATCCAGTAAATTTCTTGTATTTTCCCGTTATGAGATATTATTTTTGCTCTACTGGTCCCCTATTTCACATCATCTCTATATATAACATAAATTTTCCCCATTCTTTTTGATGTTTCGTCCCCCTGATGTCAAATTTTTACTGTTAATTTGGCTATTTCTGCATATTCCATAACTTTGTACTGCCATTCTTCTATTGTAGGCAATTTTTGCTGTTTCCATACCTAAGCCAGCAATAACCTTGCCACCGTTGTTGTGTATTAAGAACAGTTTTTGGTCATTCTTGTCAATGTCTTCTGGGATCCTTCCTTTTCAATTGGGTTTCAGGTCCTACCATGGAACGGAACCCCACCTCCTCCTTCACTCTATCCGTTTTCCCTTGGAAAATACTTTCACTACGCTTTTTTATCATTTGGGTGAGGGTATCACCCCTTAAATCCCTGAGGCAGAAGCTACGGGTCCCACTCAGAAAAAGCAACTCAGTAAGAATCCAAAATCTGTTACAAAAATGTAGTCTGCCACAATAATTTTAGGCTAATTTAAGACAGAAAAGGAAGTGATAGGTTAGATAAAGAGCAAGATAGATAAAGTTTTGACAACATTCAAAAAGTCTCAATTTTATCATTCTTTTTCCACACAAAAAAGGGAGGGCATGAAAAATCTGTAGGCCTTTTCCCCAACAGATTAAATCTTCTGCCATCTGGGGGCAGTAGATAACAGGTACACAAATTTGCTGGGAAACTGCTATGGAATGGAGAATGTAAACTGTGAATTGCAATGTTCTTCGAAGGATAGAAATGCACACAAAAAAATCCCAAGCCACATTTCATCTAGCTCAACAACCTACTGATCAAGTAGCACATCTTGTAAGGACTTTTACCCACATGTAATACATAATACTTCATTATGTGCTTTAGCTGCAAGCAAACTGCAAAGCATAAATGGCTTGTTTAACAGTTAACATCTCAAAGTCCTAGAGTGTACCCATTTTTCAATTAATTGCTGTTTATATATATGTTGTCACACTGTTGTACTTGTTCTCTTAACTTGATTTCCTTTATTCAGTTGGCACATTAGCAAAACCGAATACAATTCTGGTCTTAATGGAAATATACAATTGTGATCCAACTCTGCTCATTTCACAAAAAGTAGTGACTGTTAAGAAATATAAACCTTGCAACAAAGCCTTCTTAGTTGTGTGCTTTTTAAAAAAGGTCAAGTGGTACTGTACCAATTTTACCATGGGTGGTAGGTCTTTAAAAAGAAGTCTAACCTACACTTGATAAGAGAAAAGCAAACAGGCACAATTTTCCTGTCCTACACCTGCTTCTTGAGGTGGAAACAAAGACCTAACACAATTTTTTAAAAAACCACGTCTGAAAAATGCAATTTGTTTTGTATTTTGATTAATAACCAAATTTAGCCAAAAACACCTGTGAAGCAAGTTTTTAAAACTGTACACTTCTTTCTGTTCTGCCTTTCCTTCTTAGGTGTTAAAAACTTGGTTAGCTTTCTTAAGTCTATCAAAATTATGTATATGAATTCCTAAGAGACTTGATCACACCAAGGTCCCAGAACAGCTGAATGCAGATTAACAGCAGCTGAGACTTTCTATTGTTTTCTTAGCTAGGTATTTTAATTATTTTTCATTGTTTTGAATAGCTTTTGTTTCCTTATACTACTCCCTGATATTTCACGAGATGACAATACTATACACAAAAAACATTTCTTCATCCCAATTCCTCCCCCTGAAAACCCAATGAATTCAGGTAATTGTGCAATAAAGGTGCAAAATGGTTCCAGCTGGAGGGCTGCCTAGTTTGTAGGAGCATTTCAGAAGTACATAGTCCTTTAACATTGGGGAGTGGTCCACTCAAACACTTTAGTTATGTTTCTCAAAGCTATGCAGTGCTCTGTAGATTCTGACTGAATAAATACATTTCTAATGCAAAAAGCTAATGTATTAAATGTGTTTAAGACTTTTAGTCAATTGCAGACTTTTGAGTGTTTTAAACAGCTTTCATTGTTAATGCCATCATTTGAGTCTTTGCAAACCCACTGAGTTTGTTTTTAAAGCAGTGTATAAATTTTATGCCAAACTTTTACACCAAGGCCTAACCCCTAGACATGGCCAGGTTTAAGTAGTTTGAGACCCCCTGCCTTAAAGACTAGCAGGATTATGGTATATATGGGTAAGATTCAGTAGATGCCCCAAGTGATATCCCATGTTGAAGGCACATAAGTTGGTTTTGAGCCCATTTCTGCAGTAATTTAAGCAATCTTGTGTGCTCAGAGACCTTTCCTGTAGCATTTTAGCTTGTTTTGCGAACCTCCACACCATCAGTCTTTCTCCTGGCTCTCAACCACCTGCCCAGATTCCCCAAAGTCAGGAGGTGATGTTTAATTGGAAAGCATTTTGCAGCTGCAAAATTTCCAACCCCCTCATTTTGGTGCCTTTCATGGTTGGTAGTCCCATGGAATGCCTCCACCCCAACTCCTGGGGCCTTCTTGGCAAACTTACAACTAGCGCTTAGCAGGGCTAACTGGGCAAGGTATGAAACATAGAACCAAGCAGATCAAACCTTCCCCAAATCATATTAACTTCTGATTCAAATTGCTTTTCTTTTCGCTGGTTTTTGTTTCACTTTCTTTTTACCAGTAATTCTACTTTTATAATTGAAAGTTATTTGAAAGCCACTTTTTATTCTTTTTAATCCTCTAACCTGTGCTGAGACCTCTGGAAGGACAGGTGAGAAATTATCACTATCAGATTAACCACCAGGTGGATAATCTAGCTAAGAACCAATTAAGGGGGGGGGAATCCCAGCGTTTTCCTCAGACACACAACAGAACTCCTCTGAAGTGCAAAAGCAGGATTATTAGGATAGCAACTGCCCCATAGTTTGCTTTTCACACAGTTCCTAACCATTGCAGTTCTATTTAACCATTGTTAGTAACTGCAACCAAACTACTTGTTTCTGGAGCAAACAGGAACTGTGCCTTTTTTTTAAAAAAAGAAAAAGCAGGATTCTCAAAGCTTTTAGGTTGAATTGTCCTTTTTAAACGCAACCCTTTGCAACAGCATTTCTCACTACAATGCAAACAACCAGTTCCCTTTAATTTACATTGGGTGGTTTATATTAACAGCAGTTCTGTAAAAATGACCTTTCTACAAACACACACCCCTTTTTTGGGAACTGCCAGTAGTTAAGTGTAAAATAAACACAGCTAGCTCTTTGTTGTAAAAAAAATAAAGCTTTTGCATGTTGCATGTCAGCTTCACACAGGACCAGAGGGGCAGACTAGCTTTCCTGGCCCTTAAAAGTTAAATATGAAGTATATGGCTTATTTAAAAAGAGAGAACTCTGCCGAAATAATCACTGCACAAAAAAACGCAAATCCTAAAAAAGGCAGCATTTTTTAAAAAAACCTCAACTGTGCTTTTCTTCTTAAGCTGTTTCCCCTCCACTCCCCCTAAAGCTCAACTGGAAATGGAAAATAAGCTTTCCTAAGCAATTACACTACTTTAATTTAAAATAGAAATGCTCTAAGTCAGCAAAAGGTTTTGCAAGACAAGCCCTAACTCTCCCCACCGCCATCCCACTCCGCTAACGCGCCGCGCTCATCTGAAACTCAGCTCAGCTCGCAGAACAGATAAGGGGAGAGAAGCGATGGATCGTACCAACTCAAGAACGACAAGAGGGGAGAGCTCTTCCCGATTGCCCTCTGCAGAACACCCCAGCTCAAACCTCCTGCCCGGGTTGCACACATCACCACAAACACTTTTTAAGTACTACCCTTGGTATCTGTCAAGCTTACACTGGGTTTCCCTAGCAGCGTCTCCACCTAAAAATCCTCTTGCATGCACCCCCCCCCCGTTTATCTGTTTGGAACAACCCTTCCGAAAGGCTTGCAAAAGCTCCGGGACGCTCAAGCGTATGGGGTTTCCCTAGTGCTCTGAAGGGGCTAGAGTGAAGGTGTTAACCCTTTCTTCCCCACCCAGCGTTATGCACCAAATGGTTTTGCAGAAAACTGGCGTTGATGGATTCCCAAAACAGGCGTCACACTGGTTAGCATAGCAGCCAACTCCTAGGGGTTGAGGGCTCTTCAGACCTGCCCCCCCCAAAATATTTGAAGGGCCCGCCCCCCCAAGTTGATGGGCATTGATATTCAAATAGTTTGCGTGCCCCACGTCCTGTGATCAATTCTGTGGAGGGTCTCTGTGGATTTTTCTGCCTGGTGCAACAATTTGTTGTTGTTTAGTCGTGTCCGACTCTTCGTGACCCCCTGGACCAGAGCACGCCAGGCACTCCTGTCTTCCACTGCCTCCCGCAGTTTGGTAAAACTCATGCTGGTAGCGTCGAGAACACTCTCCAACCATCTCGTCCTCTGTCGTCCCCTTCTCCTTGTGCCCTCCATCTTTCCCAACATCAGGGTCTTTTCCAGGGAGCCTTCTCTTTTCATGAGGTGGCCAAAGTCTTGGAGCCTCAGCTTCAGGATCTGTCCTTCCAGTGAGCACTCAGGGCTGATTTCCTTCAGAATGGAGAGGTTTGATCTTCTTGCAGTCCATGGGACTCTCAAGAGTCTCCTCCAGCACCACAATTCAAAAGCATCCATTCTTCGGTGATCAGCCTTCTTTATGGTCCAGCTCTCACTTCCATACACGGTGCAGCAATAAATACAGTCATACCTCGTGTTGCGTCCGCTTCGTGTTGCGTCTTTTTACATTACGTCCCGCGGCAACCCAGAAGTACCAGGATGGGTTACTTCTGGGTTTTGCCGCTCAAGCATGCGCAGAAGTGCTAAATCATGTTTTGTGCCTGCGCAGAAGCGGCAAATTGCGCTGCGCGCCTGCGCAGACGCAGCTCTTCGAGTTGCGGGCATTTCACGTTACGGATGGTCCTCCGAAACGGATCCCATCCGTAACACAATATACCACTGTATTGGAATTCTGGGGCACTGAAACTGTAACGCAATAAAAAACCATCTTCCTTTAGCAATAAAAGCAAAAAAAATCCAATTAAAGATCAGTAGGGATACTTAACACGGCAGATATGCAACCTCCCTTACGGAGCCACCAATCCACAGGCATGCCAGGCCTAGATCCACACCATACATTTTTGTAAAACAAAATAACACACGCCATATATTTAACGCACGTAACTTTCCCTCAAAGATTCTTGGGAACTGTAGTTTGTTAAGGATGCTGGGAATGGTAGCTCTGTAAGGGGGAGACACGTTTTCTGGATTTTATTGTTTTATCTTTTCGTAAACTGCTTTGAGGTGGTGGTTGTTTTTTACAATCAAGAAGTGTATACATCTTATGAAAATAAATAAATGGACACTGTGTTTTAAATGTGCTTTGAATGGGGTTGAAATACATGGTGTGGATCTGCCCGGTGTCTGGCAGTAGGAGCCATTGTGATAGGACAGAGCTACAGAGCCTGTTTTTTCCACAGGAAACCTTTTTTTGATGGTGCAAATTGCACAATTTTAAAAGGAAGAAGTTTCAGATCTCATGTCCTTGATATCTTGATTGTTGGAAAGAAGCGATAAGCCTTAAATCAGATAAAGAATTAAGTAAAACCAACTGTCTGATACGGCCCTCCAAAACCCCCTGTGGGTAGCTGGAGGCCACGAATTCTTAAGAGAAGTGTTTACGAAGGTTAGGAACGGAAACAGTACCCTGTCAAATTGATAAGGTGCTGTTTGGCCCCTTGTATCTCAACATCTCAGAGCCCGCCTGAGACCGTCCCAGAGCCCAGTAAGCAAGTCTGGGAGCTTAAAAGTCTTTTCCAGGAAAACCCAGCACAGAGGAAGGTTTTAGGTTCTCCACTTTGCATGCATTTAATTTGTGCGATGTCAGCTGACCTGCTGGCAAGTAGGCGGTCAATCGCGAAAATTAAATGCGCACAAGATGCGAGTTGACTGTAGTTGTAATTATAAGTATGCCAAAACCTCCTGAAGGACACAGGTTAGCCTCCTCTGATCTACAGGATTACTGTGGTACCTCCGGTTGTGGACGGGATCCATTCCAGAGGTCCAGCCATATCCCAAAGTTTCCGCAACTGGAGGCGCTGCTTCTGCAGCCTTTACCTTTACCTTTACCTTTTTGTGATATCTATTAATTTCAATAAAAGATTTTAAGGGGGGGAGAAAAAGAAAACCCCATAAAAGTATGCCACAGCAAAAAATGAAAATGAAAATGAAATCTGTCACTATTTTATGTGCAGCAGCAAAATAGTAAGCTGTCCTGGAAGAGATGCGTGCACTCTGATCTGAAAGGGGCAAATGAAGCATCAAGTGCATATGATCAACCAGGGAATTTCCTAAAGAAATAGTTCAGTAAACATCAAAAGCGTGTCACGAGAAAAAGAGCAGGAACTCTTGACTCCACCTGCCATCTGACCCACCCATCCCAGCCACCAATGGGTGCAGTTGGATAAGTAGTTCCCATTGCCTGCTTGCTCTTTGACTCTTTTCCTGAGCCAAAAAGTGGAACCAACAAGGAGGACATTGCAACACACCTGACAAAGAGGTCCAGGAACAAGACCCATTGTGTGAGAATCCCAGGGAGAGTGCTTGACCCAAGAGCACTCTGAAACCTGGAATACTGCATAGCGCCTGCTCTCCTGTAGCGCCGAGTGCATCCAAGATAATAATATAATAATAATACTATGATAATTTATTATTTGTACCTCACCCATCTGGCTGGGATTAAAAATACATTAAATACATTAAAATGTCACACATTAAAAACTTCCCTGAATTGCCTTCAGATGTCTTCTGAATGTCAGGTACAGTGGTACCTCTGGTTACGTACTTAATTCGTTCCAGAGGTCCGGTCTTAACCTGAAACTGTTCCTAACCTGAGGTACCACTTTAGCTAATGGGGCCTCCCGCTGCCGCCCGATTTCTGTTCTCATCCTGAAGCAAAGTTCTTAACCCGAGGTACTATTTCTGGGTTAGCGGAGTCTATAACCTGAAGCGTATGTAACCCAAGGTACCACTGTAGTTTATCTCTTTGACATCTGATGGGAGGGTGTTCCACAGGGCGGGTGCCACTACCGAGAAGGCCCTCTGCCTGGTTCCCTGTAGCTTTGCTTCTCAAAATGAGGGAACCGCCAGAAGGTCCTTGGAGCTGGACCTCAGCGTCCGGGCAGAACGATGGGGGTAGAGACGCTTCTTCAGGTATACTGGGCCGAGGCTGTTAAAGATGGTGCTTTAATTCTCCTTTTCCTTGCCACACTTCAGTCCATCCTAGACCAGAGACGAGCAATCGTCCGCTGGCTTGGGGGTCACTATAATAATGGCCACACAAGGAGTTTGGGTAGAGCTGTCCACTCTCTGCCAAGCTCACCCGCAGAGCCAGTTGTGAAAACCACTTCCTCCTCCTCCACAGCAAGAGCAAAGCTGTGTCACACCTTGACAAGAAAATGTGGCTTCCTGGATGAGTAGTCCTCACACCTGAGAAGGACAGTTTCGCCTATTCTTAGACAAGGAGGGGGGTGGATGGGGGAAAGTCAGAGAGCAACGCTGATCAGACTTGAGACAACGAGCATATAAATATGTTATCAAGTCCCTTTCCTCTGGCTCTGCACTAGAGAGGCGTGTCGGCTCGCATTCAGTCAGTGGAAAACCTCCTGCCACCTTCAGAACCAGCTTACAGCTGGAGAAGACATGGGTGGCTTTTACACTGGACTGGGGCTACTTCTCATATGGGGAATTTTCCAACCTACCACTTTGGCTGCCACTGAGGGTAAGTAGCAAACTGCTGCAGCTGTCCTCTGGCTGTCCTAACTGTATGGGTTCGACCTGATGAATTACACCACAATCCTGACCAGTTTTAGGTAAAGGTAAAGGGACCCCTGACCGTTAGGTCCATTCATGGCCGACTCTGGGGTTGCGGCGCTCATCTCGCTTTACAAGCCGAGGGAGCCGGCGTACAGCTTCCGGGTCATGTGGCCGGCATGACTAAGCCGCTTCTGGCGAACCAGAACAGCGCACGGAAACGCCATTTACCTTCCCACCTAAGCGGTACCTATTTATCTACTTGCGCTGGTGTGCTTTCGAACTGCTAGGTTGGCAGGAGCAGGGACCGAGCAACGGGAGCTCACCCTGTCGCGGGGATTCGAACCGCCAACCTTCTGATCGGCAAGCCCAAGGCTCTGTGGTTTAGACCACAGCGCCACCCGCGTCCCTGTTTCCAGTTTTACTTGGAAGTAAATAAGGAAATAAATAAGGTTTGTAATAGGACTTACCAGTTTTACTCGGAAGTAAATAAGTCCTATTACAGACCCTCCAAGTGTCCCTATTTTCCAGGGACAGTCCCAGATTTATAGAAGTCGTTCCGGTTTCTGATTTGATCCTAGAATATCCTGCTTTTCCTTAGGCCGTTCCAACTGGAGAAATGTTGGAGGGTTTGGAGTTATGTGTCACCCTGAGCCAAGGAGATAAGTAGCTGTAACAACCTTTAGAAGATATTTGAAGGCAGCCCTGTATAGTGAGGGGGTTTTTTTATGTTCTATCATGTTTTTATATGTGTCTGTTGGAAGCTGCCCAGAGTGGCTGGGACAACCCAGTCAGATGGGTGGCATACAAATAATAAAATTGTTTTTAATTTTATAAAAAATATGGGGTGTAAATAATAAAATTGTTGTTGTTGTTGTGGAATAGGGTGTCCCTATTTTCACTGGGAAAACGTTGAAGGGTGTGCTCTTAATTAAGTGGGACTTTCTCCCAAGTAATTGGACTTAGGAGGTCAGCCTTGATGGATTACCATAAATGTGCACATAAGTAAAAACAGTTTGAGAAACACAGAAATTTGCCTTCATCGGGTGCCGGTAACACAAGGAAGCTAGCTCCCTCTAGGATAGCATTGTCTACTGTGACTCTCATGGGATTCAGGCATGAGGCAGTCCCAGCCCTTCTTGCAGGTTCCAGGAATTGAACCTGATACCTTCTGCCTGCAGTGCGCATGTTGTGCCACTGATCTTCCCAAATAATGCACTCCAGAATGGGCATGCACACCAGGAAAGGGCCACCTAACGCAAGGGCTGATCATCTGCCTTGCTCTGAGGTTAAATCCCTGGCTTCTCTAGCTGGGACAACGAGAGACCCAATGAGTGTGGACAACACTGAGCAAGATGGACCAATGGTCTGTCTCCATATAACACAGTCTATTTTTAAGGGATGTCATCCATTATACACTGGAAGGAAGTGAAACACACAGAATATGTTTTCCAGAACAGAAGGAAAGCTTCCCTTAAGTGTTGCTGAAGTATATCCATGATAGATAGATGATAGATAGATAGATAGATAGATAGATAGATAGAGATGATAGATGATAGATAGATAGATAGATAGATAGATAGATAGATAGATAGATAGACATGCGTATACACAGAGGTGTGTTTTGGCTCTTGGATGGCTGATACAACAAGGTCCTGTACACAGACAGAGTTTGTATTAGTGGTCAACCTGAGGTGGAAGACATCATAGCCTGCCCCTTATATACTCAAGAAATTGCTTTCAGAAACCTCTGTTCACACAAGCAAGCAGCTAGGTAGAAATGGTCCACATTCTTTTGAGTGGCAATAATAGCTTCGTAACACAGAGAGTGGACCTCTATTCCGCTGGCTTCAAGGGGAGGAAATCAGAAAAAAGGAGTTAGGTAAAATCGCTGGAAATCATTGCAGTGAGTTGGTGGTTTAATTTGAAATCAAGCTGGATTTCAGTTTGTTTGCGTCCCTGGTAACCTCTCTTACATTGCAAATGTTGGCTCAAATTATGGGTGTATGATCTCAATTACTTCATTGGTACTGCTGCTGCAGTTTTGTCATAGACATTGGCTAGAACAATAAACTTATATTGAATTGAATATATTCTGCCTTGGTCAGACCACACCTGGAATACTGTGTCCAATTCTGGGCACCACAATTTAAGAAGGATGTTGACAAGCTGGAATGTGTGCAGAGGAGGGTGACCAAGATGTTGAAGGGTCTGGAAACCATGCCTTATGAGGAACAGTTGAGGGAGCTGCGCATTTTTCGCCTGGAAAAGAGGAGACTGAGAGGAGATATGATGGCTATCTTCAAATGTCTTAAGGGATGTCACATGGAAGAGGGAACAACAAGCTTGTTTTTTCCTGCTCTGGAGGGTAGGACTCAAACCCATGGCTTCGAGTTACAAGAAAGCAGGTTCCGACTAAAAATTAGGAAAAGCATTCTGACAGTAAGAGCTGTTCGACAGTGGAATGGACTTTGTTGGGAGGTTGCAGACTCTCCTGCCTTTGAGGTTTTTAAGCAGAGGTTGGGTGGCCATCTGTCATGGATGCTTTAGCTGAGATTCCTGCATCGCAGGGGGTTGGACTAGATGACCCTTGGGGTCCCTTTCAACTCTACAATTCCGTGATTCTGTCAGGGCCGGCTCTACGATGAGGCAAAGTGAGGCAACTGCCTCAGGCTTGGGCCCGCCCTGTATCCCCTAAGCTAGAATCCAGTGGAAGACATTGCTTCCAAATCCAGTGGAAGGCATTGTCCTTTGAAATATACTCTGAGTCAAGAGTGGATTTCATGCTCTTTATTCAGCTCATAGTGGTGAGGAGGAATGGAAGTTCCCCCAGAATGTCTGCTTTGTATACATCATTTACACAATGGGCCCCACGTGATTAGCTAATTCCGGGATTCTCCTGTAGGCCAATCAGGTTGCGTATTCACTTCCACCTGGAGCTGGATTGGGTGGCTCCTGTGGACCAATCAGACTGCTGCATTCTGGATCCTATTGTTCTAGGGCCAATCAGACTGCTGCATTTTGGATCCTATTCAACTCAGTACAAAACATCCTTTCACCCGTATTGGAGTAAGATTCAACTACCAGTCCAACTGGCTTCTGTATATACCTTGGGGGAGGGTGCCATCTTGTCCTTCGCCTCAGGCTGCAAAAAGTCTTGAGCCCGCCCCGAGTCCTATGGTTAAAATGACTAATAGGCGCCCTGAACCATTTACTGGTCCTCAGCCAAAACAATATGTCTGTGCCTGTGCTTTGCGTTTGTATAAGATGGTTTTAAGGTCACTCCCCTCCCCTTCTCTAACCTAGTCGCAGGCTGTGGTTCTCCTGCAGGACTGATGATCGGAAGAGAGAGAGAGAGAGATTAACCGCACACCTCAGCCACATATTCTGAAACGAAAGCAGGCTTATCAAATAAAAAAGTCTCCGCAAGCTACTTCCTCATAAAGGGGTGACACATTTCTGCTAAGGCTTCAAACGGTTCTTTGAAAGCAGCGGGCAGCCTGGGATTTCCATTTTTCATCTGTTTTTGACGCTTATCTTTCGTTCATTCCCCCCTTTGCCCCAAAACTGCCTATTCTAAAGGGCACTCTTGATTAAATGAGTCACAAGAGAGTCATAGCGCAGTTGCAGGGTGAAGCTCAAAGCCATCTCTAAAGAGCATTTACAGGAAAATCCTAATACATGTCTACTAACACTGTTTGTGTTGAGATAATTGCATTGTAAGGGGTTGGGCTAGAAGTTTGGGACTACAATTCCCATCATCCTTGGCCACCTGTCCTGCTAGCTAGGGATCATGGGAGTTGTAGGCCAAAAACATCTGGAGGGCTGAGGTTGAGGAAGCCTGTTCTAAAGCCACAGTCACCACACCATACATGTGAATAACTATGACACTACTTCAAATAGCCATAACTTCCCCCAGAGAATTCTGGGAGCTGTAGTTTGTTAAGGGTGTTGAGAGTTCTTAGTCCCCGGCCAGAACTACAATTCCCAGAGTTCTCTGGGAAGAGGGATTGTTACACCACTCTGGGAATTGTAATTCTGTGAGGGGGATGGGGGCCTCCTGTTAACTCAGGATAGGCAAACTCTGGCCCTCCAGATGCTTGGGACTACAATTCCCATCATCCCTAGCTAACAGGACCAGTGGTCAGGGATGATGGGAATTGTAGTCCCTAACTTCTGGAGGGCCGGAGTTTGCCTATGCCTGTGATAACTTAACAAACTACAGCTCCCATAATTGTTTGGTGGGGAAAGCCATAACTGTTTAAAGTGGTATGGTAGTGCTTTGTATGCATGGCGTGAATGTGGCCTCAGTTTCTCATTCTTCCAATCTTCAGTTACAGATAGGTAGCCGTGTTGGTCTGCCATAGTCAAAATAAAAAAATTCCTTCCAGTAGCACCTTAAAGACCAACTAAGTTAGTTCTTGTATACCAAGAACTAACTTAGTTGGTCTTTAAGGTGCTACTGGAAGGAATTTTTTTATTTTTCCAATCTTCAGTTCAGTTCCTCATAATTCCACACCCGTTTACAATTTATTAATTTTTAAGTCCTCATGAAAACATGTCAGCATCTTAATGCAAATTTCCCCAGATGTACACATTTGCTGTAGTGATCAGGTGGGATTGCTATGAGGAATTATAACAAATATAGAGTAAGCCATCTGTGTCAGCAATGAAAGCGTTGCGTTGACTGGGTTTAAACTATTTTGATATGATTCTTGATCAATCCACACCTCTGCATCCCTGTTCCATTTCTCTTTCTTGACCAGTCACATACACAGCCCAGTTGCTTCGCCAGGCAGGCATCCAGGGTCATCAAAGACAGTGGGCAGTTTCTTTGATGTAGCTTTTCTGATATGTTAATCTTAGGATGTTAATCTTAGGGCCAGGAAACAGATCTCACATGAAGGTGATAATGATCGCTGTCCTCCTGGCCATCCTTCTTATCATGTATATTGCTTGTTTATCACCTCTGGCACTCCTTTGTAGTTCTGTTCTCTATTTACCCCATGCTTAATTAGTTTTAGTAGTTTAACTTTGTCCCCACGTGGGGTTTGTTGAAATGCTCAGAAGAAATCTGATTGGTTCTTACAAACACTCTGTAAAAGTTATTTTGTGAATACAACGACCTGGGCCGAGGGGTGGAGGCAGAGAGAGATTATTATACGCACCCTTCCCAGAGTCTTACTGGTTCAAGCCTCTGTGTGTATTCTTATTAACCAGAGTTCAATCCTTCCTTTACTTTGTGAACGCCTCAATTTGCGTGTGCAGTTTTGCCCGTTATACACATTTTTTCCAAAGCAATTTCACCAAATATAATTTCTTTTCATACGCTGTTTTCGGCAATGAGTGCACACTTACCCCAACGTTATACATTTAACTGGCTAGAGGACTGCACTGTGCAACTTGGAGAAGTGTGAATTTCGAAGGATGGCTGTGTTTCGATTTGCATGTTGGTTTAGAAAGTGTGAATTAGGTAATTTCCCCTTTAAATGCAACTGAGTTGAATCTCTCTCCCATCCCTCAAGTTGTGATTTGTGGACTTAAATCCCAGTAATATTTCCTAGGGGAGCAGCAAAAGCGGGAGGAGCGATGGATGTATATGTATTATTGTCACACACACACAGAGGCAAGCAAGAGCATTTTCAGAGTTCAGGGACGCATTCTGGCTAGACACACAAGTCTGAGGAGGCTGTGGAACAGGACTGGTGAGGGCTGTGGCGTGGGGAGAGTCTTAGGGAATGACCAGAGAGATTTGGAAGGCTGCGTTTGTCCCCCAGACCTTGGAAATGCAACAACAAGGATCATCCAGTTTGCAACTAAAGGGTTAATTCTGTTAAATTATTATTTGTTATGTACTGAGTTGAATAGGATCCAAAATGCAGCAGTCTGATTGGTCCTAGAACAATAGGATTCAGAATGCTGCAATCTGATTGGTCCTAGAACAATGCAGCAGTATGATTGGTCTGCAGGAGCCACCCAATCTAGCTCCAGATGGAAGTGAATCCACAACCTGATTGGCCTACAGGAGAATTCTGAAATTAGCCAATCACGTGCAGCCCATTGTGTAAATAATGTATATAAGCAGATACTTTGGGGAAACTTTCATTCCTCCTCACCACTATGAGCTGAATAAAGAGCATGAAATCCACTCTCGACTCTTGAGTATATTTCACTATTATTATTTAAAAGACATCTGAAGGCAGCCCTGTTGAGGGAAGTTTTTAATATTTAATGCTGTATTGTTTTTAGCACTCGGTTGGGAGCCGCCCAGAGTGGCTGGGGAAACTCAGCCAGATGAGCGTGGTATAAATAATAAATTATTATAAATTATTATTATAAACAAGAGAGGGACTGGTAGAGACATTTCTTAGCAACCAGGCAGTGTGTTTACTGAGGTAGCATGTGATTGGCTGTGCTGTTCTGAGGGAGTTTCCCCCCCTCTGTATGACTGGTTGACTGTCTTCCCGCTACGAACCAGGCCAGAAGTAAGAAAGGCTTCTCTGTTCCTTTCCTCTCAAATTATACGCTGTTTCGTTCAGTTTCTTCAGTGAAGTGTTGTCAGGATTTATTTTCCTCCTAGACTCTGCTTGCATTATTACAAATTTTGTATCTGTGGACTGCTATTACCTTAGATCTAAAAATTGATTACATTTATGTATGAGTTTACACATCTGAGCATGGATTAAGTTTGCTTCACTTCTGTCGTGCCATATGGGTCTCTTTAAGAAAGAAATTTTGTATCTGTGCATTGCCAACACTTGTTACTCAAACCAATATTGTGCTTGTCCATATACAGTGGTGCCCCGCAAGACGAATGCCTCGCAAGACGAAAAACTCGCTAGATGAAAGGGTTTTGTGGTTTTTGAGCTGCTTCGCAAGACGAATTTCCCTATGGGCTTGCTTCGCAAGACGAAAACGTCTTGCAAGTTTGTTTCCTTTTTCTTAACACCATTAATACAGTTGCGACTTGACTTCGAGGAGCAACTCATATAACGTGGTGTGGTAGCCTTTTTTGAGGTTTTTGGTGATTTTTGAAGCTTTTCCAAAACTTTTCCGACACCGTGCTTTGCAAGACGAAAAATTCGCTAGACAAAAAAACTCGTGGAACGAATTAATTTCGTCTTGCGAGGCACCACTGTAATCCTTCTTTGTAACAGTCGTTGTTTACTGCAACCACAACTATGCTATAAGATCCACTAGCCTGTAATATTACATATTGTATGTACAGTTGTTTATGGTTTTTTATATTATTTTTGCTGTAAAAATGTGTGAGATTACGAAATTGTATTTATTTGCATTACCCAGAGCCTGTTCTACTGATGAAGCCTAGGATGGCGAAACAAGGCTAATATTCCAGAAATCCTTGTCTTAGACTCTGTGAAAGGATTCTGTGGAACTGTAACAACCCTTCAGGTGGATTATTGGACTCTTTGGACAGACAGGTGGAATAGACACTTCTGCACTGTTGGATGGCAGGTTGAGAGGAGCTCCCTACCAGGACAGACTTTGCTCCTGTGCTCAATACATTGCTTCTATAAAACATATTTTGTTGCACTGTGCAAAATATGAGCAAGCCAGGGCTGAACTGATATTACCCTTGCTGGTACCTTTCCCGGGAAAATCAGAGGCTCACGATGTCAGGTTCCTATTGGAAGACTGGACAAACGCTAGAACATTAGCAGTGGCAAAGTTTTTATCGGTGGTTGCAAGAACCAGTGATCCCTATATTTTGAACAAAATGCTTGTTTAACCTGGAGGTAGGCTATATGAATTGCTTTGTAATGATTTGTTGGGTCTCTGGGCCATAATAAAGATTGATGATGATGACTTATACATGTATGAACTGACTAGAGAATGAACTGATCTACTGGGTCTTCTGATTTTTCATTGAACTTTATGAAACTTCCGTTGAAATCTACAATTTGATACAATGAATAGTATACCTTATTTATTCAAAAATCCAGCCGGTTACGTCTTATTATGCATTATTTGAATGGCTTTGCTAACATCC
Organism: Podarcis liolepis; assembly: GCF_965112155.1. Lineage (NCBI taxonomy): Eukaryota > Metazoa > Chordata > Lepidosauria > Squamata > Lacertidae > Podarcis > Podarcis liolepis. Next base: position 9,256,680 of record NC_139562.1, read on the forward strand.
CGTATCCCTGGTTCACACATGCAAACTTCCTTTCTCTTTTGCAGAAGAGTGCCCCGTTCCACAGAAAATCGAGTTTGCGGAATACACTGCTCCTGAAGGGTATGTCGTAGGCACACCTGCTCGTTACAGTTGTCATAAAGGGTACCAGAGAAAACCAATGAAAAGCAATCTTCTGACATGCAGGAACGTGGGCGGTACAGCTAAGTGGAACAGAACTTCTCCGCTCCCAATTTGTGTAGGTAAGAAGTTGTGTTTCTGGGAGACAGAATGAATTTCTATACCTTGTCTTCCTCTTTGAAGTCAGCTGGAAGATCTGAGAAATGAAGAGAAGCACCTGCAGGTAAAAACTTCTGTTTTTGCATGTAACGCCACTTTGCAAAAAAGAAAAATGGCAGCCGATCGCAGCCATATTCAGCTCGACCTCCTGGAACCAGTGATGGTGGTGAAGGCCCTTTGTGGGTGTCTGGAAGCAGTTGGAGGGTGGTTAATGGATTGAAATTGAATCCCAACAAAATGGGGAGGCAGGGAAGTGTGAGGGACTCGCTGGTCCTGAATGGAGTAACTGTCCCCCTAAAGGACCAGGTGTGGAGCCTGGGGGTCATTTTGGACTCACAGCTGCCCATGGAGGTGCAGGTAAACTATGTTTCCAGGGCAGCTGTCTACCTGTTTCCCCTGTTGCGACAGCTGAGACCCTGCCTGCCTGCACACTGTCTCGCCAGAATGCTCCATGCACTGGTTATCTCCCACTTAGACTACTTCAATGCGCTCTACCTTTGAAAAGACCTCAGAAACTATCACGTATCCCAAATGCAGCTGCGAGACTGGTAACAGCCACGGGGCCACATAACAACAATGCTAAAAAATGTACATTGGCTCCCAGGATGTTTCCAAGCACAATTCTAAGTCTTGGTGCTGACCTTTAAGCCCTAAATGGCCTCTGTGCTGTCAACCTGAAGGAGTGTCTCCACCCCCATTGTTCGGACACTGAGGTCCAGGACTTTCTGGCGGCTTCCTCACTGGGAGAAGTGAGGTTACAGGGAACCAGGCAGAGGGCCTTCTTGGTAGTGGCGCCTGCCCTGTTGAATGCCCTCCCATCAGATGTCAAGGAGATAGGTTAATAATAATAATTTATTTGTACCCCATCCATCTGACTGGGTTGCCCCAGCCATTACGAGCAGCTTCCAACATATATAAAAACATAACAAAACATTAAACTGTGAAAAAGCTTCCCAAAACAGGGCTGCCTTCAGATGTCTATGAAAAATTATACAGAAGACATCTGAAGGCTGCCCTGTTTTCGGAAGCTTTCAAGGTTAGATGATGTTGTTGCTTTCCTGTGTTTCTGTTGGAAGCCTCCCAGAGTGGCGGTGGCAATCAAGTCAGATGGGTGGGGTATAAAATATTATTATTATTATTATTATTATTATTATTATTATTATTATTACTCTGCCCGCTTTTGCTTCTGGCTCCACCCACCATGGTTATGTGGCTCCTGCCAGGCTCACCACAAGGGAAAGTGGACCCTGGACTGAAAACAGACACTGCTTCTTTGCTGTTCAACGCATGATGCGCCTAACAAGCAAGCACTTCTATAGTCATACCTCAGGTTAAATGTGCTTCAGGTTGAGCATTTTCAAGTTATGCTCCACAGCGACCCAGAAGTAACGGAGCGTGTTGCTTCTGGGTTTCGCCGCTCGCGCATGCGCAGATGCTCAAAACGACATCATGCGCGGAAGCTGCAAAATGCGACCCACGCACACGCAGTCACGCAGACGCATCTTACGTTCTACTCAGGATACGAGCGGAGCTCCGGAATGGATCCCGTTCACATCCCGAGGTACCACTGTATATTGTTCGGAGTACCTTATTTTCTTCCTCTTTCTTCTACACAGTTGACCCGCGGCAGACTCTTCCTCCTACAGTACATTCTACAGCAGGAAACTGGAGCATAGCTTCCACCAGCCCCCAACCTACAAATCGGGCAGGTAAGACAGACACTTCCATCTTCGTATCCCATAGCCTAAAGGTGAAGTCACTCCGCAAGTGGGGATGTAGCCGCACAGGAAACAAATAAAGGCAAAGAGTAAACTGGTGCCCTGTGTGCCGCTCCAGTTAAGGGCATTATCCTTCCTAATACCATTGCTTTTCAGTTTTATTTGTTTTATTTCTATGACCTCTTTTCACTTCCATGAGTCACAAAGCGGCTTGGATACAATAAGCAATCACGCAGAGCATCACCATTGCATCATAAATTACTGTATTTCCCCGTATATTCCCCCCCAAAAAATGTTTAAGTTTAAAATTGGGGGGCATCATACATGGAATGTTTAAAATTTCTTAATTTGGGGCTCATAAATAGGGGTCATCTTATACATGGGGGCATCTTATACATGGAAAAATACGGTATATAAAACGATTAACAAATCACCAATGAAACGGCCACCTTCCATACGACATTAACAAAGCAACTAAAAAAAAGTATAGATCAAACAGCACAACCACAAGAAAAGTCGTACAGTGGTGCCCCGCAAGACGAATGCCTCTCAAGACGGAAAACTCGCTAGACGAAAGAGTTTTCCATTTTGGAGGTGCTTCGCAAAACGAATTTCCTATGGGCTGCGATGCCGGGAGGGGGGGAACGCCTCCTCCCGCCGCGCGGCATCGGATGGCTTTCCTGAAGACTTGGGGTGGGAGGAGGGTTTTCCTTCCCACCGCCAACATTCAGAATGCTGTTCTGAATGTTGGCGGTGGGGAGGAAAAACCCTCCTCCCACCGCAAGCCCCGGGAACAGAGGAGAAGCACTGCGCCCCTTCCCCTCTGTTCCCGTACCTGTCCTGAAGGCTTGCGGTGGGGCTTGCGAGGCACCACTGTATTATAAAATTCACAAAGCACTGCAGCCCTCGTAATCCACAAAACAATTCACAATACCTGTTGCTGGCAACCACAAGACGGAAGAAGGCTCTTGTGCTTGAATCCTGCCTCAGTTTCCCATGGGTATCCAGTTGGCCACTGTGAGAACAAGATGCTGGACCTGATGAGCCATTGGCCTGATCCCCCAGGCTCCTCTTCTGATGCCAGCAGGGTTGGAGAAATTTTGGAAAGTTCAGAAGTAGCAGAACATCTCAGGGTGGGTAGGTGGGATTCCTAAGGCCTGGGGTGCTATTAATCCTGTACGTGTCCCTGATCATGCATTTAACACAAATGTAACCATGGAAAGAGGGACGCAGGTGGCGCTGTGAGTTAGACCACAGAGCCTAGGACTTGCTGATCAGAAGGTCGGCGGTTCGAATCCCCGCGACGGGGTGCTCAGTCCCAGCTCCTGCCAACCTAGCAGTTCAAAAGCATGTCAAAGTGCAAGTAGATAAATAGGTACCGCTCCAGCAGGAAGGTAAACGGCGTTTCCGTGCGCTGCTCTAGTTCGCCAGAAGCGGCTTAGGCATGCTGGCCACATGACCCGGAAGCTGTACACCGGCTCCCTCGGCCAATAAAGCGATATGAGTGCCGCAACCCCAGAGTGGGCCACAACTGGACCTAATGGTCAGGGGTCCCTTTACCTTTACTTTAACCCTGCAAAAGTGATATCTTTGAGATCTTGGACCCAGAATTGTGGTGACAGTCCGGCCCTATCATTAGGTAAAGTTTGGCAACCACCTCAGGTGGCAGATACAGGAGAACCCCCTTGCTGTACCTCTCTGTTGGGTTGTTGCACCCCTATAGTAGACCTGCTGCATTGGGTGCCGTAGAAGGTGCCAAACAGCTTTTGAATCTCTGTCCTTGATGATCTCATGTACCCGCTTCTCATTTTCTCCTGCCTTGGTTTTTGTACTATGAAAAAAATGAGTTCACGAAATTGAAAATAAAAATATATGGCCCTTAAAAACAAACAAACAGCCCCTGCTTGTTCCTGGCTCCATCACTGACTGTCAGACTTCTTCATTTTCTTCCTCTTCCGCCCTGTAGGCTTCTGCGGAGAACCAGAACCCCTCAGCAATGCTGACGTTAAAGTGACAATGTACCATGTGGGGCAGAAACTGCGCTATGAATGCCTGGAAGGCTATCGAGGAACCGTCCCCTTCTCTGAAGTCAGCACCTGTGAGGCTTCTGGTGGAAAAAACGTTTGGTCTAAGTTAAATCTCTGTTGTGGCACACAACAGGGACACAACAGGGACACACCAGAGGATTCTGGTGCAGGTAAGATGAGGTTTAAGAGTAAACGTTGCATAGTAACAGGGCACTTTCCCCCTTACAGAATATCCTAGGTTCGAACTAATAATGACGATGGCCACCATATTTGTTGTCCGCCTGTCTCCACCAACCTTCCCCAACTTGGTGGTCTACAGATGATTTCTGCTACAGCTCTCATCATACTTGACTACTGGCTGTGACGGTTGGCTCTGATGTGTCAGGAGTCTCCACCTGTTGGCTTCCCTCCTCCCCTACTTCAGCTTCTGCCGCTGATTCTAGACTTCTTTCATCATCATTGCTATGCGTGGTTGCTCGAGAGTGAATAAGCAAGACCCCCACTGGTCTTTTCAAGGCTTTATTATTGGTACAAAAACATTCACAGTTCAGAACGTCTCAATTCCATGTCTTGCTCAGTCACTAGCAGAATCTGGGAGTGGGCGGTCCTTAAACTTGCCCCAGCAGAGCAGTCTTTTGACTCCATCCTACGCCTCCCCTCTCTGTGCGCAAACCAACTGCGCAGAGAGGGCGTGGGCAAAGGGGGACCTGCCTCCCCCCCCCCCCCCGCTTTGCTCAGGCTCGGTGTTGTGGCTGTCCCTTGCAACCTCCGAGCCCTGCATCCCTTCCCCACTGGAGGTGTGGTTTCCCTCCTCCCCGGAGGAAGAACTACTACTCACGATCTTCGGAGGCTCCCTGTAACCCAACTGCCCTTCCACCTCTCGCCTCTGAGCTGATGGCAGTTCCCTGACAATCATGATTCCTTTATATGCCACCCATGTATATATTATATGCCACCCATGTATATATTTAAGTTCTAAGAATTGCTTGTGTCCATAAAGACACATCCACACTATGCGCTTTTTACAAAATTACTTTCCCCAAGGAATTCTGTGAACTGTTGCTTACTCCTCACAGAACTTGAACTACAGTTCCCTTTTTTTTGGCGGCAGTGGCAGCAGTGGCGGCTGGGGGAGTCACCTGCTTTAAATGTATATTGTGGATGTGACCAAGGAGCTGTGTTATACTGACTCACGCCAATCATCTACAGAGTCCAGCACCCTCCTCTCCAACTGGCACCAGCTCTGGTGTGTTTCACACATTTGCCCCATACAAGGGTCTCATTGCAGTTTCCCATTTTTTCTTCTTCCTCCTCCAGAGTTAGGAGAGAGCATTTTGCTTGCAAGGAGGACTCATTATAGGAGTCACAGGTGTTGGGTGGGATCAGGGCCGGATTTAGGTTTGATGAGGCTCTAAGTTCCTGAAGGCAATGGGGCCCTTTATATGTCCAGCTGTCCTTTGTCAACAACACATTGTCACTGTTCTTTGTGTTGAATATATGCTATACAGTGGTACCTCGGATTACAGACCCTTCAGATTACAGGCTCTTCAGGTTACAGACTCCGCTATCCCAGAAATAGTGCCTCAGGTTAAGAAATTTGCTTCAGGATGAGAACAGAAATCACGCAGCGGGAGGCCCCATTAGCTAAAGTGGTGCCTCAGGTTAAGAACAGTTTCAGGTTAAGAACGGACCTCCAGAACGAATTAAGTTCTTAACCAGAGGTACCACTGTATGGTAATTCATGGACTTCATATGTATCTAAAGCCATTTGCACATAACAAATAGGGAGCCTACACAACACAAAACACTATTGCTTGTATGTAGGTTTTATTTCATTTGTTTTTTATCTTGTATTTTGGAAATGTACATCCAGTTTGTTTTCCTTTAAAAAAATTGGGGGGGGCAAGAGAGTGTAGCCCTAAACTGTAGCTTGTTTAGCTTATACAGTGGTGCCTCGCAAGACGAAAAGAATCCGTTCTGTGATTCTCTTCATCTAGCGGTTTTTTCGTCTTGCGAAGCAAGCCCATTGATGGATTAGCGCTATTAGCGGCTTTTAGCGGCTTATCTGCTGATCGGATCAGCTGATAAGCGTCTTAGCGGCTTAGAAAAAGGGGGGGAAACCAGCAGGAACTCGCAAGACATTGTCGTCTTGCAAAGCAAGCCCATAGGAAATTCGTTTTGCGAAGCACCTCCAAAACGGAAAACTCTTTCGTCTAGCGAGTTTTCCGTCTTGCGAGGCATTCGTCTTGCGGGGCACCACTGTACATAAATCCCACCGTGGGATGATAAAGAGTAAGCAACGTGGATCTGAAGCATTGATAGTATAAGCCAGCCATTTCTTCACTCCCTGACTACGTGGTTTCCTTTTCGTTTTAAAGCTGCTCTCAGCCTTGCTGCAGTGACCAAGTTCATCATCATAGAAGGAATCCTCGCAGGAACTGTGGGGTAAGTGGCTTTATAAAGTGCCCTTTGCACCGGAAAAGCTGTAACCTAAAACTGTAGTTTCTGTCAGGGACTGGGCAGAGGAGGAATGGTGGAGGCCATCTCCCCAGCCTGACCCTTCCAGAGAAGAAGACACTTCAGAATTACAGCAGGGATTTGAGGGAAGTCACAGCTCAGAGGCAGATGAGGGGTGTGGTAGGAATTTTGAGGTCTTAGATATATGTTAAATGTTCATAAGTGTACCAACCAAGCACATACATAGATCAGCACAGGAAAACCATTTTTGGTTCCCAAACTGACCAGGTGTTTTCTCTGCAAGGAGGGAGGGGGTCAGGGAGCCTTCCCATTGTCTCAGGAATTGAGTAATCGGCATTTTAGTGGGTGACAGACTATTAGGAAAGGCAACCAGATAACCTGGCAGACAGGAAAAAATGACAACACCTTTTCTGTGATGTAGATATGATGTTTGTGGGGGGTGGTCTTGGGTTACACCCCTTCTGTGGTGTATGTATGATGTATGGAAGGGTGGTCTTGAGCTCCAGGGCAGGGAATTTAAAATGTCTATACAGTGGTGCCTCTGGATGCTGTGATAGGAATTTTATGGTCTTAGATATATGGTAATGTTCATAACTGCACATACATAGATCAACACAGGAAGACCAACCTGGAACCATTTTGATTCCTAAACTGACCAAATCCTTTTTCTGCAAGGTAAAACTGGAAAAGCCTCCCTATTGTCTCTTTCCTCACAAATCCTGTCTCAAGGATATGTCTGTTTGAATAAGGTGTGAGCCTGTGACCTGGCCCAGGAAATAAATATTTTACCACTACAAAAGAATGGCCAGGCTCCCCAGGAAATCCAATCAAGTAACCTGCTAGACAGGAGATAAACAACAACAGGAGAAAAACAACATTTAAATTTCTGTGATGTATGCATAATGTTTCTGGGGGTGGTCTTGATCTAGAGGAGGGGAATTTCAAAAGTCTTTATAAGCCATTGCACAGCATTTTTGTGGGTCCTCTTCCTCTCCTGCGTGTGAGGGGAGCACCCTGTTGCAACAGATTAATAAAGATCAAGCTTACTAGCTGCTTTGCTTCTCAATATTCTCTGGTTGGCCTCTGTTATTTTCTCCTACCAATAGGGAACCTATGTAAGGACTCTATATGGGCTCTTGGATACCCCATAAGGGAAAAGGGCATATTTTTATTTACAACAATGCAAACGGGATTAGTTCTGGAGCCCCATTCGCCTCCTGAAGCGAACACCACCCCGGATGTTTAACGGTCTATTGATCCCTGCGCCACCACTGTGCTCGCTTCCCCGCTGCCACCAACCGGTTACTCTCTGGTAAAACACTGAGTCCAGACAGTTGTTAAAAGTGAACCAAAAAACCCGTTTATTTTACAAGCATTAACAAGTTTATCGTTTCTCAGATAATATTCCTCTTAACTTTAGTATCTTTATCTTCCTAATACCTTCTGACTGATTATCTCAACTGTTTGACCAACTCCTCTTAACAGATTCTCTCTCCCTCTCTCACACCAGACTAGCCCAACCCACAGACTTATCTTCTCTGTCTCTTCTCACTCCAGACTGTCTTCTCTACAACTATAAACCCCTAAAATACCTCTGTGCTTAAACCTTATACACAGTTAAATCTGCCCCCTGGGTCCCCATTGGTTAGTCATTTTACAATTACCGTATTTTTTGCACTATAACACTCACTTTTTTCCTCCTAGAAAGTAAGGGGAAATGTATGTGCGTGTTATGGAGGGAATGCCTACGGGTGGCATGCCTACGGATTTTCCTCCTCTAAAAACTACATGCGTGTTATGGTCGGGTGCGTGTTATAGAGCGAAAAATACGGTAGTTAACCCTTTCCCTATGAACCCAGTATGATGTCACACACATAGGAGGGCAAACACCACACCTAGCGGCACTCAACACAGGGCCTGCAGCGCACCTGAGCCAAGCATCTCTCCTTGAGCACTCGCAGGCTCCCCGCTGCCCCAAATGGTCCACCCGCCGCCTGCCCCTCAGCTGTAGGGTGGCTGAGTGGGAGGAGGCAGGCAGACCCTTTGGAGGCCCCGCGGGCGGCTGGGGTGGCTGGCCCCGCCCCCTGCACAGGGTGTGCACGCCGCCCCAGGCACCCGATTGGCTTGCTCCGCTGCTGGACCCATGAGGAAGTGGGAGAGATGGAGTGGGCAGAGATTCACTTAGGGCAATGCCATTACAGTGGTACCTCGGGTTAAGTACTTAATTCATTCTGGAGGTCCGTTCTTAACCTGAAACTGTTCTTAACCTGAAGCAGCACTTTAGCTAATGGGGCCTCCCGCTGCTGCCGCACCACCGCTGCACGATTTCTGTTCTCATCCTGAAGCAAAGTTCTTAACCAGAGGTACTATTTCTGGGTTAGCGGAGTCTGTAACCTGAAGCGTATGTAACCTGAAGCGTATGTAACCCGAGGTACCACTGTATTCCAAGTGGCTGCATTCCCAAGCCTCTCTCTGTGAATATTGAAGAAAAGCAAATGGAAAGGACTTTTCCTTGTCCTGTCCGTTCCTGGCAACCTGCTGTGGGGGCTGGGTCCTCTGCCGCCTGATATTTACGTTCTTAACCTAGCACCCTGAACTTACCTTAATTTGATCATGAAGGCTTTCAAAAGCAATAGGACTTGAGTTAGCTTGGTGGGACTATCTTTAGCTTGGGTTGGAGGTCATGGATGCGGCTTGCACAGGGGTCAGCAAACTTTTTCAGCAGGGGCTGGTCCACTGTCCCTCAGACCTTGTGGGGGGGGGGGACTATATTTTGGAGGGGGAAAATGAGCGAATTCCTATGCCCCACAAATAACCCAGAGATGCATTTTAAATAAAAGGGCACATTCCGTGGGCTGGATTTAGAAGGCGATTGGGCTGGATCCGGCCCCTGGGCCTTAGTTTGCCTACCCACTGTCTTGCAACTTGACCGCAAGTGTCGGTTCAGTCACTTATCTTGCTCTATCTGTTAACCTGGCTGCCACTTAGCAACTGCGGAACAAGTCTTAGTTGTGAGCAAAGGTGGAATTAGAAGAACCAATCAAACTTGGGAAGAGAATTCTGGGTTGTTGGGAATCAGAGAAAAGTTTGCAGTTTCTTCTGTGGTCAACATCTTAGCTTCACCTTTCCAGACACTTTTTTTTTTTTACAGTGTGTGTGCGTGCGTGTGCAATAACTTACCTTTTCTTTTTCTTTTTTAGATTCTATTCTTGCTGCTTGTAATAAGCATTTTTCTACAGTTTATGCCTGGACTAATCTTCCATCTGGATTTTCCTGGATTGTATATCCTGGCAGCCCAACTGGTCTCTAGTAATGTGAAACTAAAACCATGGACGTTTATGCCTCCCGGAATTTCACTTTGGGTAGTTGGTCTTCTTCTAAAGGACTGTGTAGTTAGGACAGCGTTGCTAATGTAGTAAACTTTTGACTAGAGGCATTCTGGGCTTTAGGTGCCCCAACACAGCATTTAAAGGTAAAGGTACCCCTGCCCGTACGGGCCAGTCTTGCCAGACTCTAGGGTCGTGCACTCATCTCACTCTATAGGCCGGGAGCCAGCGCTGTCCGCAGACACTTCCGGGTCACGTGGCCAGCGTGACAAGCTGCATCTGGCAAGCCAGCGCAGCACACGGAACGCCGTTTACCTTCCCGCTGGTAAGCGGTCCCTATTTATCTACTTTCACCCGGGGGTGCTTTCGAACTGCTAGGTGGGCAGGCGCTGGGACCGAACAATGGGAGCGCACCCCACCGCGGGGATTCGAACCGCCGACCATGCGATCGGCAAGTCCTAGGCGCTGAGGTTTTACCCACAGCGCCACCCGCGTCCCTAACACAGCATTTAGCAGCTGTTAATTTGTAGTTAATTTAATCTTGCCTGTTGTTCTGCATAGAGTTAAGTTTAAAAGTTCCATCTTCATATTCTGTTTTGTTTTCCATGTAAACAACATTTGCCCAAGATTCATTCATGCATAATATGATGTTGATTTCCATTTTATTATAACGCTCATATCGTTCATGCATTTGCTGGACTCCTGCTGGTGTATTTTTGAAAAAATAAATTCCATACAGATTTTAGCCTCTTGCAATAACACCCCCCTCTTGCACATTGGGGGAAATTAAGAAATATAAATTATCTTGCCCCCACCATATGAAAGCCAATGTGACTTGGTGGTTAGAGTGCTAGACCGGGACCCAGGAGACTAGGGTTCAAATTCCTGCTTGGCCACAAAGCTCACCTTGGCCACAGTCTTTCAGCTTGGCCTACCTCACAGGGTTGTTGTGTGGGTAAGATGGGAAGGAGAGAACTGTGTATATATCACCGTGGAAGAAAGACAGGATGTAAATACATATATCTGCAGTGACAGTGGGGCCTTTCTCCTCGTGGCCCCAAAGCTGTAGAACTCCTCCCCAAGGGTAGGCCACCTTACTCATTCCTTATTGGCTGTTAGATGCCAGGCAGCAGGGATGCTGGTGGTGTTGTGGGTTAAACCACAGAGCCTAGGACTTGCTGATCAGAAGGTCGGCGGTTCGAATCCCCGCGACGGGGTGAGTTCCCATTGCTCGGTCCCTGCTCCTGCTAACCTAACAGTTCAAAAGCACTTCAAAGTGCAAGTAGATAAATAGGTACCACTCTGGCGGGAAGGTAAACGACGTTTCTGTGTGCTGCTCTGGTTTGCCAGAAGCGGCTTAGTCATGCTGGCCACATAACCCGGAAGCTGTACACGGGCTCCCTCGGCCAATAAAGCGAGATGAGTGCCGCAACCCCAGAGTTGGCCACGACTGGACCTAATGGTCACGGGTCCCTTTACCTTTACGCCAGGCAACTATCCTCCCAAGGGCTTTTGCCTTGCCCTGATCCATCACCCACCAACGTTTCTATTCCCCTGTGTTCCTAAAGGGAGAAGGGAGCCTCTTCATCAAGGAGTTCAGTTACTGTGGGGCCACCCCTGCAAAGGACCGGTCCTTCTCACCAACCACATTTTCAGCCAAGATGAGCTAGAAAGCAAAACTGGAACATATTCATAGGGGGAAAGCCAGGCCCCGTGGGCTAGTACTAGTGGTGGGGAGGCCTTCACCCCAAATGTGCCCTTTCAGGCTTTCCTATCTAGCCCCTAGGACTCTCCCCATACTATGAGCCCTCCTTCCCAGGTCACACCTCTCACTGTCACCCTCCTTGGCTGCTTTTGTCTGGCTGAAATGTAACCTTGAATTCTTCAGACGCCTCTCAGTTGCCTGGATGGAACAACGGGGTGTGTGCATGTCTGTACACACCTCCAATGTTGCTATGGGTGGCCTGTAGCTACTGCACTTGTTTGCTCTGCCCAAGGTGTCCCCCCTTCATTTTATTTTTTTCTTTCTTTCTCTCCCCCCCCTTTTTTTCTCATTGTATCAACAAAGCATCAATAAAAAAAATTGTGCAAAAAATTAATATGTGCTGCTTGTGCATTGGAGCTTCAGTGTGTACAAAAAAATTCCTGAATTGAGAGGCAAATGGAACCATGGCAGGATCCGGATTAGAAACATAGTGGGGGCAAATGTTTAAAGCTCCCCTCCCCTCTATACCAGCTTCCTGATATAGATCAGCGGCAGCAGGCTGACAGGTGAACTAATGCCGGTGTACTGGAAGAAGCGAAGATCACCAGTGTCGAAGCAATGATTCTTCAACACCAGCTGTGTTGGACTGGTCATGTTGTGTGGATGCCTGATGATCGTCTTCCAAAGCAACTACTCTATTCCGAACTTAAAAATGGAAAGCGTAATGCTGGTGGTTTGACAAAAGAGTGTTTCAAGGCAAATCTAAAAAAAATGTAGTATAATAATAATAATAATTATTATTATTATTATTATTATTATTATTATTATTATTATTATTATTATTTATTATTTATACCCTGCCCATCTGGCTGAGTTTCCCCAGCCACTCTGGGTGGCTCCCAATCAAATGTTATAAACACCGACAACTGGGAAACACTTGCCTGTGAGCACTCCAATTGGAGAACAGCCTTTGCCAAAGGTGTCATGAGCTTTGAAGAGGCTCGAACTCAGGACACAAGGGAGAAACGTGCTAAGAGGAAGGCACGCTTGGCAAACCCTCACCGGGATCAGCTCCCACCCAGAAACCTATGTCCCCGCTGTGGAAGGACGTGTGGATCCAGAATTGGCCTCCACAGTCACTTTCGGACTCACTGTTAAAACTGTGTTAATGGAAGACAATCTTACTCAGCTATGAGTGATTGCCAAAGAAAAAAACCAGGCTGACTACTTACAGAATAATAATAAAAAACCTTGTACTTAAGGTCAAACCTTGTGACTAACATAACATGTGACTAACATAACGTATACTTTAAAATCACTAGATTCATGCAGGATGTCTCAGTGAACAAGGCTTTATTCCCGGGGACAATCACTATCAAATAGAGAGATGTGACTCTGGTTATACAACTCTGCCAGCTTCTCCTCCAACTGCCCCAGAGTGAGAGTCTGCACTGCGTTTTCGTCATTCCGGGCAATTATGGCCCAAGATCTCAGGTGATTGTTGTCTATGACACAACAGGCTGCAGACCATACATGGCTGGGCTTGTTGACCCTCCCTTTGGCAATGAAGCTATCCCCTGGCACTGCGCCCACCACGGCAAAGGTTTCATTGCATCCTTCGGTCTTGCTTGCCATCGTCGACTGCTCGTAGTGGTTCCAGGCCCCGCCGTTCAGCTTGATGTATTGCGGCACAATGTTGGTCAACGTGAAGGTGGAAGTCTTGGCGTCCCGGTCGGGCTGGTGGCCATTAGGGTTAAGGTGACCCCTGTTGAAATCGGTCAGGTTCTTGTAATCTAGCAAAACAGCCTGGCTGCCTTTAAGTGCTTCCTGCATGTCATCACCTTCCTGCAGGAGGGATCCTTCCGTTTCCATTTCAGGCGGCAGTGCTAAATCCAAGAGCTTTAGGAAAAAGAGAGACAGGGGTGCAAGCAAGGAAGAAGAAGAAGAAGAAGAGGAGGAGGAGTTTGGATTTGATATCCTGCTTTATCACTACCCGAAGGAGTCTCAAAGCGGCTAACATTCTCCTTTCCCTTCCTCCCCCACAACAAACACTCTGTGAGGTGAGTGGAGCTGAGAGACTTCAGAGAAGTGTGACTAGCCCAAGGTCACCCAGCAGCTGCATGTGGAGGAGCGGGGAAGCAAACCCGGTTCACCAGATTACGAGTCCACCGCTCTTAACCACTACACCACACTGGCTCCCCCTTCTGGATCTAGCCCATCTCCCCATCTTTACTTGGAATGTTTACTTGGAAGCAAGCCCCACCAATAAATCCAAAATTCCTGTGTGGGATTTGATCCCATACCAGTAAATTGAGATTGCCCAATTTCTTTGGATTTGGTGCTCTATGCAAGAAACACACTTCCACCCTCTCCAAGAACATTTTTTGTGGTAAGGAAAGTGCTCTGGGAAGTGAGGGATAACAATTGTTTGATGTGAGTCTATCACTCTTAACCACTACACCACACTGAGAAGACAAAGGGAGTAAATGAGAAGACAAACCTCCCCCCCCCCCCGCCGAACACTGCCTTCAACCACCTCGCTAGGCTCTCCCCACCCCACTTTCAGCAGTAAGATGTGTTGGGGTGCTATGCCTTCCCAGATCAGGGTTTCCTCGGGAACTTAGGCATTTTGCAATGTCTGAATTCCCTCCCAAATAGGCAGGCTGAATACTACTACTACTACTACTACTACTACTACTACTACTACTAATAATAATAATAATAAATATATTTATACCCTGCCCATCTAGCTGGGTTTCCCCAGTCACTCTGGGCAGCTCCCAACAGAATATTAAAAGGACAATAAAACATCAAACATTAGAAAGTTCCCTAAGCAGGTGCCTTCTAAAAGTCAGATACATTGGTAGCTCAGGTTACAGACTCTGCTAGCCCAGAAATAGTACCTCAGGTTAAGAACTTTGCTTCAGGATGAGAACAGAAATTGTGCGGCGGCAGCAGGAGGCCCCATTAGCTGAAGTGGTACCTCACGTTAAGGACAGTTTCAGGTTAAGAACAGACCTCCAGAACGAACTAAGTTCTTAATCTGAGGTACCACTGTAGTTGTTTATTTCCTTGGCATCTGATGGGAGGGCGTTCCACAGGGCGGGTGCCACTACCGAGAAGGCCCTCTGCCTGGTTCCCTGTAACTTGGCTTCTCGCAGTGAGGGAACTGCCAGAAGGCCCTCAGAGCTGGACCTCAGTGTCCTGGCTGAACGGTGGGGGGTGGAGATGCTCCTTCAGGTATACTGGGCCGTTTAGGGCTTTAAAGGTCAGCACCAACACTTTGTATTGTGCTCAGCAACGTACTTGAACACAGGTGGAGACACTGAGTTTAAAGCAGCGGCTCTTGTCTGCTCAGACCTCTTACCTGCGGTTCAATCCTCCATGTGTTCGGCCTCTTTGCCTGCCCAGGGTTGTAGATGTACGCAGAGAACACCGGGATGCGGTTGTCTCGGTCGTAGAGAGTGGCAAAACGATACTGGTTTTTGTAGCGCTGGCAAATCCGAGCCGGGCGCGGGGGAGCCAGCCCGATACTCGGAGGGGTTCCTCTGAAGAAAAACTGGGGGCAGGTGTCTTCAAAGGAGGTCACCACCTCGGCGCTCCCTGGCGAGTTCAGCTGGCACACCGCCACGAGGAGGAGAATCGGCAACATTGTGCAGGCTCCTCAAAACCGAGCGGCTGTTTGAAGAGACGCTTGTTTAAATGCATAGTTTCATTAGCTGGAAACAACCCCTTAATAGTCACACTAACCTAGGTTTAGGGAACACTTGGCACTCCAGATATCGCTGAACTACAACTCCCATTAGCACCAGCAAGCACAGCCAATGGCCAGGGCTATCAGAAGTTGTCTTTTCCCCACACCTGCTCTAACCACTAGCCCGCAATGGATCTCATTTCCTCCCACCTAGGGAGGGAAGGATCCGATAACTTCAAGTCTCTCCATTTCTCCAATCTTAAATTCAGGTCCCCACATTTTCTGCAGGAACTTTAGTGCCAATTTCTCGTAAATAAACACATTTTGAATACATTTCTTTAAGCATGCATATTTTGCAAGCTGATTCTTCTAATAGAATGCATTTTGTGTGTTGTTATCTTCGCTTTATGCGTTCAGTTTTTTAATGCAAACTTTCACATAGGCAGTTTTGGGAACATTGCTTAGCTGGAGCACAGCATTGCAAAATCAGGAGAAATGTGATTTATGAAGGAGAGCTGTGTTCTGGTTCCCATGGTTTTTCGGGAAGTGTGATAGAACCAGCTCTAAATGCAAAGTGAGCTGAATTTCTCCCCCCCCCCTAATCTCCACTGCAGATCCCTCTGCTTAAATAGTCAGGTGATTTATTTATTTCTTAAGAACAGAGTGCTCCTCCCGACCCAGGTCTAGCACTGCTATCACTCTTCCCAGAAACCATGCAAAATGCCTCCTTTAAAGATCTAATCATCCACCTAGCAACAGCAGCGAGGCTGGAAATCGCCCAGCGTTGGAGAGCTCAATCTCACTTCATTCTCTAAAGGGATGCTGGAATAAGATAGGTCAGTTAGCATTTGCAGAAAGTTACGAAGCGCAAGAGGCAACACAGAGGGGTTAAATCTAAAAGATCATTTGCAGTTATTTGGTTTCCATTGGTCAAACTCATTTTATAACAACAGGGAGCAGTCCTTCATTCAGCTCTCCACCTAGACATTTTTTGCCTTTAGCTTTAAATCTATAAATTAGCTTTGTTGGCCTTCTATATTGCTGCATCTGGATAGCTCAGTTGGTTAGAGCGTGGTGCTGATAAGGCCAAGGTAACAGGTTTGATCCCCATACGGGACACCTGCGTATTCCAGCCTTACAGGGGGTTGAACTATACATAATCCTCCGGGTCCCTTCCAACTCTACAATTCCATTATAGTCGTACCTTGGAAGCCGAACGGAATCCGTTCCAGAAGTCCGTTTGACTTCCAAAACGTTCAGAAACCAAAGCACAGCTTCTGATTGGCTGCAGGAAGTTCCTGCAGCCAATCAGAAGCTGCAGAAGCCACACTGGACATTCGGCTTCTGAAAATCGTTCGAAAACTGGAACACTCACTTCCGGGTTTTGATTGTTCAGGAGCCAATTTGTTTAGGAGCCAATGCATTTGAGATCCAAGGTACAACTGTATTCCATTCTATGGTTCTGTTATCTTCTCCATGACTGTTTGATTGTTTCCTTCTTTCTGCTCATTTGCAAGCTGCACTAAGTTTCAAATCAAACCTGTGTCCCGTTCGTTTTTATGTGGTTTTTTTATCGTAAAAAATTCAGTAAAAATCATCTTTAAAAAACAGGAGAGCGGAAGAAGGAAATTGTTTTAATAGAGAAGAAAATTGCTTTGTGTATATAATTTTTATTAAATTTTCTGTTTTACAGTTTAAAGTACTCGTTTTTACATCCTTAAAATATCAATGACTTCCCTTCTTCTCTTTCCATGGTTCATTTCACATTATCACAAACCCCTGCATATTTTACAGAAACTATACCTTTCAGTATTCCATTGTCACACCCATCATAACTTATTTACACAGTTGAATTTATCTTAATGCTGCCAGCGTTTTCAGCTGTACACAGTTCTTCCCCATATATTCAATAAATGTTTTCCAATCTTCTCTAAACGTATGTTCTTCTTGTTCTCTCATTCTATATGTTAAGTCTGCAAGCTGCGCATATTCTGTCAACTTAAGCTGCCATTCTTCTTTGGTTGGGACCTCACTCGTTTTCCATTTTTGGGCTAACAAAACATGGGCCACAGTAGTGGCATACATAAATAACCTTTTTTGACACCTGCAAATTTCAGTCTGAATTTTCCCCAACAAAAAGGACTCTGGTTTTTGGGAGAGAGTACTTTTAAACATCTTTTTTTCAATTCATTATGGATCATTTCCCAGTACTCTTTTACCCTTTTACAAGTCCGCCACATATGAAAGAACGGTCCCTACACCTCTTTGCAACTCCAGAAATTATCTGATTCAGTCTTATACATCTTAGCAAGCCTACTTGGAATTAAATGCCATCTGTAAATCATTTTCAAGTAGTTTTCCTTTACCTTCTGGAAGGCTGACACTTGTGTCGGTTGACTTGTTCTCCTCCAGACAGGGCACAAGAATATAAGCAACGTGCAACCCTGAGATTGACTGCTTAAATACGGTTCCCAAAGGAAAACGATAGCAGGCTATCTAGCCCCTGATTAACTTCCTCCAACCGTTGTTTGAATACAGTTTCCAATCTATGCGGGTGCCCAAATTAGAATGTGCTTTTTCTTCTTCTGATGCAGGGATTTCTCAAGGTTAGGCAACGATCCTTTTACTGTAAAGGCGTTATCAAACTGCTTGTGGGATAAAACTCCCTGGCCAGCTTCTGTCCCCGATTTTGTGAGAAAGTGCCCAGATGAGTTGGTAGCTGGTGACCAAATATTTATGGCCAGACTCTTTCCAAGTCTTCCGCCTTATCTTGACCCTGAACCGGTAGGGTGACAAGCACAATCAGATACAGTATTTGTCATGGCCAGCTGCAAAAAGGGTGAGGATGCTGAGGGTTTTCTTATTGGTCAGGGCTTTCGGGCAGAGAACAGTGCGTTAGGAGTGGATGTGGGGAAACTCCCCTTCTCACACCTTTGCATAGCAACCCATTACCAGGAAAAGACAAAATTATACTCAGCGCTGTATTTTTCCACGACAGCAAACCAAAGCTTCATAGAATCATAGAGTTGGAAGGGACCCAGGGGTCATCTAGTCCAGCCCCCTGCAGTGCAGGAATCTCAACTGAAGCATCCATGACAGATGGCCATCCAACCTCTGCTGAAAAACATCCAAGGAAGGAGAGTCCTGTTAGGATATCGATGTTCCGTTCCATCTTAAGAACAGGCGTGTGGAATTGTTGTATGTCACATGTCTGTTTACAGTCCAACACAGCTTGCTGGGAACTTCGGTTTGTGTATAGCTTTTGCTTTAGCTGCTTGCTTGGACATGAAAGGGGGAGAGTCATGTTTTTCATTTGTCATGAATAAACTGCTTGTAAATACGCTTTAAAGGTAAAGGGACCCCTGACTATTAGGTCCAGTCGCGGACGACTCTGAGGTTGCGGTGCTCATCTCGCTTTACTGGCCGAGGGAGCCGGCGTACAACTTCCGGGTCATGTGGCCAGCATGACTAAGCCGCTTCTGGTGAACCAGAGCAGCGCACGGAAACGCCGTTTACCTTCCCACAGGAGCGGTACCTATTTATCTACTTGCACTTTGACGTGCTTTCGAACTGCTAGGTTGGCAGGAGCAGGGACTGAGCAATGGGAGCTCACCCCGTCATGGGGATTCGAACCGCCGACCTTCTGATCAGCAAGTCCTAGGCTCTGTGGTTTAACCCACAGCGCCACCCGCAAATACACTTTACATATGCCTCTTTCTGCCCTTCCATTGCGAAGAGTTATTTACTCTGCTGATTAGAGTGTGCTCCAGCTCCTGAAGAGTTCTGAAGCTGCAGGTTGCTGTTTCATGCTGTGTCAAGGACCGGAGATCGCCCAGTTACCGGCTGGGGGTCTGGAGCCACCTGGGGGCCTGCAAATTGCCCCCGTTTCCTTGGATGCATCCTGACAAGTCCACCACCTCTCGAGGGAGACCGTTCCCCCGTCGAACAGCTCTTACTGTTAGAAGGTTCTTCCTGATGTTTTGTCGGAATCTCCTTTCTTGTAACTTGAAGCCATGGGTTCAAGTCCTACCTTCCAGAGCAGGAGAAAACAAACTTGCTCCCTCTTCCATGTGAGAGCCCTTGAGATATTTGAAGATGGCTATCATATCTCCTTTTTTATCCAGGCTAAACATACCCAGCTCCTTCAACCATTCCTCATAAGGCTTGGTTTTCATCTTGGTTTCCCTCCTCTGCACACATTCCAGCTTGTCAACATCCTTCTTAAATTGTGGTGCCCAGAACTGGACCCAGAATTCCAGGTGTGGTCTGACCAAGGCAGAATAGAGTGGGTCTATTCCTTCCATCGATCGGGACACTTCACTTCTGTTGATGCAGCCCACAAATACTCAAGAGCTTTTTAAAAAAAAATACAGCCTTTGTAGCTGTGGCTGCTCATTTGCGTGGCTTCACCACCATGAACACACACGCCACTAGCAGCACTGCCAATTGATTAAACAAAAAAACAAGCAGGTGGTACTTTTCATGGAATTAGGGAAGGCATCATTCTCTTCAGTTTGGTTTCCGGAAGAATCAAGCAAGAGTCAGACTCAGAAGTGGACAATAGTTGCCGACTTTAATCATAGGAAAATACAAAGCTACCTTATAGTAGTAGTAGTAGTAGTAGTAGTAGTAGTAGTAGTAGAAGAAGAAGAATTTATTTATACTAACTGAATATTAAAAACACAATACAGCATCAAACATTAAAAACTTTCCTAAACAGGGCTGCATTCAGATGTCTTTGAAAAGCTAGATGGTTGTTTATTTCTTTGACATCTGGTGGGAGGGTGCTCCACAGGGCAGGCGCCACCACTGAGAAGGCCCTCTGCCTGGTTCCCTGTAACTTGGCTTCTCGCAGTGAGGGAACCGCCAGAAGGCCCTTGGAGCTAGACCTCAGTGTCTGGGTAGACCGATGGGGGTGGAGACACTCCTTCAGATATACTGGACCAAGGCCGTTCAGGGTTTTAAAGGTCAGCACCAACACTTTGAATTGTGCTCGGAAACGTACTGGGAACCAATGCAGGTCTCTCAGGACTGGTGTTATATGGTCTCGGCGGCCACTCCCAGTCACCAGTCTGGGTGCCGCATTCTGAATTAATTGCAGTTTCCGGGTCACCTTCAAAGGTAGCCCCACGTAGAGCGCATTGCACTAGTCCAAGCGGGAGATAACCAGAGCATGCACCACTCTGGCGAGATGGTCTGCGGGCAGGGAGGGTCTCATCCTTTGCACCAGATGGAGCTGGTAAACAGCTGCCCTGGACACAGAATTAACCTGCGCCTCCATGGACAGCTGTGAGTCCAGAATGACTCCCAGGCTGCGCACTTGGTCCTTCAGAGGCACAGTTACCCCATTCATTACCAGGGAGTCCTCCACACCAGCCCACCTCCTGTCCCCCAAAAACAGTACTTCTGTCCTGTCAGGATTCAGCCTCAATCTGTTAGCTGCCATCCATCCTCCAACTGCCTTGTATTGTGTCTGACCATCTACCTTAGCAGTCTTGACACTGGCAGGCAGCACTTTGTCCAGGGTTTCCTGCAGGGCTGTCTCCTCCAAAGACCTGCCATAGATGAGTGGAACTTGCCAGACGCTCTACCGTTGAGCTCCAACCCTTCCCCAGCTAGGATCTGCAATAAGTTGCAAGGATTTCTCATTTTGGCTGCAGTGCACCTGCCAACTGAACAGCACCTAATAAGGAAAGCAAAATTACATGCCTCTAGATCAGCAATAAATGTTCTGTGCCTGGACGCACCGAGAATTTGCCTGGCACAGTAAAATGTTACAAAACAAAAACGATTTCTCAGTTTCCTTTTCCCACACTTGATGAATGGGTTGTGTTGTTTTTTTTGGTTTTTTTAAAAAGTCATTTGCCTATAGTGAAGAGCATGCCAAGCAAAACTGCAGGAACTCTGGCTAATCTGAGTCAAAGGCTGCCAGTCTGCTAGTGACTTCTCAAAAACCCAAAGCTCAAAGTTCCCCACTCAGGTTCAGAATAGTTTCCCCTTTTCAGTTTCCACAACTGGGTCATTTGTGGTGACTTATGCCAGGCAGAGTTTGAATGTGAAAAAATGAACTCTGTAACCAGAGCCTATGTGTTTATGAACATTACCATGTATCTAAGACCTCAAAATTCCTATCACAGCCAACACTCCACAAGAGAGGATGTTCAAAAAGGGATTGAGGGGCTGCCAGCTCTGCAGGCGAGGGGCGATGTAACTGGGCTCCTGGGCCCCACAGGGGTGCCGCAGAAAGAAGGCAGTTGGTCAAGGGAGCCATGGACTCAAAAAGGCTGAAAACCTCTGATCTAGGAGAAGAGGAACCGGTCGGACAAGTTTTCTTTGGAAGACAATGGCCTTAGCTGGCCACGGACGTGAGCTCACCAGCACCTCAAACAATAAGCTAGCTTGTAATAGCCACAACTAAGAGATGGTGCTCTGGATAAAAAGTGGGGGCAGATATTTTCCCAGCCCTCCCTCCACTGGTTGGATGATCCTTCGAGGAAGAACAATAGCCTGAGTTGTTGTGGGTGTGTTGCAGGAATTTTTTTATAGGTTGGGGGGGTTGCCCCTCCAGCAGATAACATGTACATGCAGCCCACTAACAAAATCAGCACAATCACTTTTGGGACTTTTGTGATTTGTCCCCACAGAACACTTCATCACAGTTTCTTCCTATCTATTCAAAGGGCCTTTCCTGCACGATACCAAATGTAGCAATTCACTGATAAATGTATCTATCTACTGTACTGGTTCACAGGGAAAACTTCAGAAATTCATATAGACATGTGAGCTCAGCTACTCAGCAGCCCCTCTGCCTGAGTGATAATTCCTGGCATCCTGATACCTGAGTGCCAGACAGGTACAGGTACAGGTTCCAGAAAGAACAAACCCAGATGAAGACAAAAGGGTGTGATTAACTTGGCTGGGAAACAGGGAAATGTAAATATCTCTTTTGTTACACTTGATGCCCGACTCTTCATGACCCCATGGACCAGAGCACACCAGGCACTCCTGTCTTCCACTGCCTCCGGCAGTTTGGTCAAACTCATGCTGGTAGCTTCGAGAACACTGTCCAACAATCTCGTCCTCTGTCGTCCCCTTCTCCTTGTGCCCTCCATCTTTCCCAACATCAGGGTCTTTTCCAGGGAGTCTTCTCTTCTCATGAGGTGGCCAAAGTCATGGAGCCTCAGCTTCAGGATCTGTCCTTCCAGTGAGCACTCAGGGCTGATTTCCTTCAGAATGGAGAAGTTTGATCTTCTTGTAGTCCATGGGACTCTCAAGAGTCTCCTCCAGCACTATAATTCAAAAGCATCAATTGTTTGGCGATCAGCCTTCTTTATGGTCCAGCTCTCACTTCCATACATCACTACTGGGAAAACCATAGCTTTAACTATACGGACCTTTGTCAGCAAGGTGATGTCTCTACTTTTTAAGATGCTGTCTAGGTTTGTCATTGTTTTTCTCCCAAGAAGCATCTGCAGTGATCATGGAACCCAAGAAAGTAAAATCTCTCACTGCCTCCATTTCTTTCCCTTCTATCTGCCAGGAGGTGATGGGACCAGTGGCCATGATCTTCTTGAGGTCTTAGATATATGTTAAATATTCGTAAGTGTACCAACCAAGCACGTACATAGATCAGCACGGGAGGACCAGCCTGAAACCATTTTTTATTCCCAAACTGACCTCAATTATTTCTCTGCTAGGTCAAAGTGGGAAACCTCCCCATTGTCTCTTTCCTCACAAATCCTGTCTTAAGGGCACATTTAAGATATGAATACGGTGTGAGCCTGTAACCTGGCCCAGGAACTAAGTATTTATCACTACAAAAGACTGGCCAGGCTCCCCAGGCAATCCAATCAAGTGACCATTAAACAGGTAACCTGGCAGACAGGAGGTAAACAAAGCACTCAGATGTCAAAGAGAAGAACTACCACCAGACTTTTAGAACAGTGTTTCCCAACCGGTGTTCCGCGGCACACTAGTGTGCCGTGAGACATCGGCTGGTGTGCCGTGGGAGGAAGGCGGGCGAGTCGGGCGGTGAGAGGCGGCGGCGGCGGCGAGGATCCGCGTCGAGCCGGGGGCGGCTCCGCGGTGGTGGTGCCGAGCGGCGGGGCAGCGCGCGCAAAAGGGAGGATCGCGAGACAGCGGAGGAGGAGGAGGCCGGCATGTCCGGGCAGCAGCAGCAACAACAGCAGCAGCAACTCCCGCCGCCGCCCCCTCCTCCGCCCGCTATCGCCGCCGCCGCCTCAGCTGCCCTCGCTCTGCTGCCTCCTCCCACCCCGGCAAGGGGGAGGGAAAAAACTTTCGCTTTTGTGCGTCCCTCCCGGCGTGACGCTGCGCGCTGACGTCACGGGGCGGGGCTTTAATGGTGGTGTGCCGCGAGATTTTTTTCCGGCTAACAGGTGTGCCGTTGCCCAAAAACGTTTGGGAAACACTGTTTTAGAAGACATCTGAAGGCAGCCCTCTTTAGGGAAGCTTTTAATGTGTAACAGACCACTGTATTTTAATACTCTGTTGGAAGCTGCCCAGAGTGGCTGGGGAAACCCAGCCAGATGGGTGGGGTATAAATAATAAATTCTAAATTCTATTCTATTCTCAGATTTCTGCTGTAGACACCATTTCTGTGATGCATGTATGAAGTTTCTGGGGGTGGTGTAGCAGGAACCCCCCACCCCAATCATTCAGTTTGTACAAACTTCACACACTCACACTCACACACTACATATGCCACACTTCTGTTATAAATTCATAGAAAAATCAACCATACATCGGATTTGCACTGTTCCATTTTTGTTTTACTCTATATGACAAGGACTATCAAAGGGGGATGGCTTGGTTCTGGTCAGCCATAATCCCTTCACCATCCCAGCACATCCACAGGAGCCCTGCCCAGTTGCTATGCCAACCCTGATGGTCCTAGACAGAAGACCATCAAGATCACAAAGAACTTGCATATGGGAGTGGATTCAGCATGGACTGAAACAAAGGACAACGATCAGATCTTCCCTCTGGGGGCAGGAAACTGCCAACTCCCCTTTGTCTCCTGGAAGTGACTCATGGGGAGGGGGAAAGGAGGAACCAGCCAGGTGACAGGACACTCAGGTTACCACCACAACTCCTCCCCCAACCCCTCCTTTCTGTAATGTATGCATGATGTTTCTGGGGGTGGGCTTGACCTAGAGGATGGGAATTTCAAAAGTTTTTATAAGGTCTTGCACACCATCTTTCTGGGTCTTTCCTCTCTCTTGCAAGTGAGGGGAACACCCTGTTGCAACAGTTCAATAAAGCCTACAGGCTGCTGTTTTGCTCCAGGTTATCCTGGTCCAAGTTATCCTGGTTGGTGTCTTTGTTTTTGTCCAAGGGAGCCCTCGGATTTTTCCGGTAACAGTGGTATTGATCTAAAGGGTGGCAATTTCAAAAATCTATATAAGGGCTTGCACACCATTGTTCTGGGTTCCTCCTCCCTCCTGTGTGTGGTGAGTGAGGACCCTGTTGCAACAGATCAATAAAGATCAGGCTTACTAGCTGCTTTGCTTCTCACTATTCTCTAGTTCAGTGTTTCCCAAACGTTTTTGGGCAACGGCACACCTGTTTACCGGAAAAAAATCTCGCGGCACACCACCATTAAAGCCCCGCCCCCGTGACGTCATTCGGGGAGCCGGCGGCCCGGGCCTGAGCTGGAAGGAGAGGCGGTGCTTTTCGGCACAAGGCAATCGGCCTGGAATTGTTTCCCGCGCGCTGCGAAAGGGAACAGCTGCGGTCGCGCGAACCCTCCGGCGCTGGGAGGGGAAAGGGCGGAGTCGCAGAGCACCAGCTGGCCGAGCGGTTGCGCGCAGCGTTGCGCTTTTGGAGAGCGTGCGGCTGCTGCTAGGGGATCCGGGGACGTGAGCAGGCCTGGCCCGACCCGGGTTGAAGGAGGACAAGCCGGCAGCGCGCCAAGTGAGTTCGGTTGCGCGCGACGGCCCCCGCTCCCCCCACCCCCGCCGGATCCTCGCCGCCGCCGCCTCTCGCCCGCCTCCCTCCCACGGCACACCAGCCGATGTCTCACGGCACAGTAGTGTGCCGCGGAACACCGGTTGGGAAACACTGCTCTAGTTGGCCTCTGTTATTTTCTCCTACCAATAGAGAACCTATGTAAGGACTCTATATGGGCTCTTGGATACCCCATAAGGGAAAAGGGCAGATTTTTGTTTACAACACAGTTGTACCTTGGTTATTGAACGTAATCCGTTCTGGTAGTCTGTTCGACTTCTGAAAATGTTCAAAAACCAAGGCACGGCTTCCGATTGGCTGCAGGAGTTTCCTGCACTCAATCAGGAACAGTGTCGGATATTAGGGTTCCAAAGAACGTTCAGAAACCGGAACACTCACTTCTGGGTTTGTGGCGTTTGGGAGCCAAAACGTACAAGTACAGCCATACCTCGGGTTGCGAATGTGATCCGTGTGGGAGGCACGTTCGCAACCCGCAGCATTCGCAGCCTGAAGCGCTGCGACTGCGCAGACGCATGATGCCATTTTGTGCTCCTGCACATGCACTAGAGCCAAAACCTGGAAGTAACCGGTCCCAGTGTGATAGGAATTTTGAGGTCTTAGATATATGTTAAATGTTCATAAGTGTACCAACCAAGCACATACATAGATCAGCACAGGAAGACCGACCTGGAACCATTTTGATTCCCAAACTGTCCCAAACTGACCAAATGTTTTCTCTGCAAGGTCAAAGGAAAATGGAAAAGCCTCCCCATTGTCTTTTCCTTCACAAATGCTGTCTTAAGGGTATTTCTGTGTTTGAATAGGGTGTGAACCTGTGACCTGGCCCAGGAACTAAGTATTTATCACTATAAAAGACTAGCCAGGCTCCCCAGGAAATACAATCAAGTAACCTGCCAGACAGGAGATAAACAACGACAGGAGAAAAACAACATTCAAAATTTCTGTTTTAGACCGCCTTTTCTGTGATCTAGGTGTGATGTATCTGAGGGGTGGTCTTAGGTTACACCCCTTCTGTGATGTATGTATGATGTTTCTGGGGGTGGTCTTGATCTACAGCGTGGCAATTTCAAAAGTCTTTATAAAGCCTTGCGCGCCATTTTTCTGGGTTCCTCCGCTCTCCTGCGTGTGAGGGGAGCACCCTGTTGCAACAGTTTAATAAAAATCAAGCTTACTAGCTGCTTTGCTTCTCAATATTCTCTGGTTCGCCTCTGTTATCTTCTCCTACCAATAGGGAACCTATGTAAGGACTCTATATGGGCTCTTGGATACCCCACAAGGGAAAAGGGCAATTTTTGTTTAGAACCCCAGTACTTCTGGGTTCGGCACAGTCCACAACCTGAAAACGTGCAACCTGCAGCTTTCATAACCCGAGATATGACTGTACCAAGGCATTCGCAAGCCAAGGCACAACTGTCCAGAAATCAGCTATTGTTTGAATCTGCCACTGGCACTAACCAGTCTGTGGATGTTACTTTTTTTTAATCATTACATTTACACTCCATGTTTCCTCTAAAGACCTCAGGAAGGCATACCTAGGCACCCACCCTCTCATCCCCTCCTCCAACCACTCTGTGAGGTAGGCTATACTTACAGAGTGAAGTGGAAATGTCATTGTTGGAAGAAAGTCGCTGTCAGCTTATAGAATCATAGGGCTGTAGAGTTGAAAGGGACCTCCAGGGGTCATCTAGTCCAACCCCCTGCAATGGAGAAATCTCAGCTAAAGCATCCATGACAGATGGACATCCAACCTCTGCTTAAAAACCCCTGACAAAGGAGAGTCCACCACCTTCGGGGGTGGAGAGGTTCTGTTCCACTGTCAAACAGCTCTTACTGTCAGAAAGTTTTTTCTGATGTTTAGTGAGAACCTCCCTTCTTGCAACTTGAAGCAGGAGAAAACAAGCTTGCTCCATCTTCCATGTGACTGCTCTTAAGATATTTGAAGATGGCTCTCATGTCTCTTCGCTGTCTCCTTTCTCTTTGACATCTGGTGGGAGGGCATTCCAAATGGCGGGGGCCACCACCGAGAAGGCCCTCTGCCTGGTTCCCTGTAACTTGGCTTCTCGCAGTGAGGGAACTGCCAGAAGGCCCTCGGAACTGGACCTCAGTGTCTGGGCAGAACGATGGAGGTGGAGATGCTCTTTCAGGTATACCGGACCAAGGCCGTTTAGGGCTTTCAAGGTCAGCACCAACACTTTGAATTGTGCTCGGAAACGTACTGGGAGCCAGTGTAGGTCTTTCAAGACCGGTGTTATGTGGTCTCGGCGGCTGCTCCCAGTCACCAGTCTCGATGCCACATTCTGGATTAGTTGTAGTTTCCGGGTCACCTTCAAAGGTAGCCCCACATAGAGTGCTGTAAAAACATGCTGATTCCCAGACTGTCCGTGGGCCGGATTGAGAAGGCGAATGGGCAGCAACCAGCCCCCGGGCCTTAGGTTGCCTACGCCCTTCCTTTGAGCATCTTTATCACCTTCCATTGCACACATTACAGCTTGTCAATATCCCTTTTTCAACTGTGGTGCCCAAAACAGCTCTTATCGTCAGAAAGTTTTTTGGAAATATGCTCAGGAGCTGATAACGCCAAGGTTGCAGGTTCGATCCCCGTACGGGACAGCTGTATATTCATACATTGCATGGGGTTGGACTAGATGATCCTAAGGTTCCCTTCCAACTTGATTCTATGTTTGTTTTAAGCTTATTATACTCAGTTAGACTTCCAAGTAAGTGCACCTAGCAGTAGTAGCTAGGCATCTAGCTCCTATCCATGTTTATTCAGATTAGAATCCAATTAAATCCATGGTGATTTAGCACAGAATCATAACTTTATCCTACATGTGTTAACTCAAGAGGAAGATTCCACTATGTTGAGTCCGGCTTACTCCCGAGTAACTGTGCACACTGTTGCACAGTGGAGCCCAAATCCTTGCATATATAACTGTGATGAAGAGTGCTGGTTTAAACTAGTAAAGGTAAAGGGACCCCTGACCATTAGGTCCAGTCATAACCGACTCTGGGGTTGCGGCGCTCATCTCGCTTTATTGGCCAAGGGAGCCGGCGTACAGCTTCCGGGTCATGTGGCCTGCAGCACTAAGCCGCTTCTGGTGAACCAGAGCAGAGCACAGAAACGCCATTTACCTTCCCGCCGGAGGGGTACCTATTTATCTACTTGCACTTTGACGTGCTTTTGAACTGCTAGGTTGGCAGGAGCAGGGACCGAGCAACGGGAGCTCACCCCATCGCTGGGATTCGAACCGCTGACCTTCTGACCAGCAAGTCCTAGGCTCTGTGGTTTAACCCACAGCAGCCACTCGCGCCCCATTAAACTAATGGGTGCCTGATTGCATGATCGGATTGTTAATTGCTCAGTACACAAGTGTGTCTGTATTTTGCAAAGCGTCAGGAGAAGAAAGGGTTAAGGGCTCTACGTAGCCCTTTGGGAGTTCTAGGGGAAACCCCTATAAAGTGCGCTATTTGCATAAAATTCCCCTGAAGGGTGTGTTCCAAACAGAAATCACCATGGGGGGGGAGGCTTTTATAGCTGAAACTCCAGATTAGGAAAATAAAGACGCTGCAGACTCGACTCATATTTAAAAACACCGTATTTGTGGGGGGAGTGATATTTGCGGACAGGGCAGGGGCTTGGGGAGCAGCAATGTTCTCAAACGGTTTTTGAGAAGAGTTCTTCACCTCCCCTCTTGCCCTTCCCGAGTTGGTACGATCCGCTTCTATTTTAACCGCAGCTGCGGAGCTGCACTTGTCTTTGGGGAAGATTTGCAGTTGAGGGAGGATCTTTTTTGTGGTTTGGAGGGTTTTGCTTGCTGTTTAACTTTGTGGACCTTACAGTTTCGTGTTGAATCTAAAAAAGAGGAAGCTTTTGGGGTTCCCCCTCAAGTCAAGTTCTTACTGAGTGTTTCTTCCCCCCTCCTTTTTAAGAAAATCAGCATGCAAAATGATTAAATGACATTATTGGTGAAAATAATGGAAAATTATTAAAATACATAGCTAAGAAAACAAAATGAAAGTCTCTTCTCAGCTGCTGTTAATCTGCATTCAGCTGTTCCAGGACCTGGGTGTGATCAGGTCTCCTGGGAATTCCTATACATAATTTTGATAAAACTTTAGAGAAGTTAACCAAAAGAAGTTGTAACACCAAGAAGGCTAGGTAGAATGCAAGAAATGTTTATATGGCAGATTTACAGTTTTAAAAACTTAATTCACAGGTGTTTCTGGCTAAATTTGGTTTTTAATAGAAATACAAAATATAAATTGCATTTTTCAGACCAGGTTTTTTCCTCCTTGGTTGTATTAGGTCCTTGTTTTCACCTCAGGAAGCAGGTGGAGGACAGGAAAATTGTGCCTTTCTCTTATCAAGAGTAGAGTTACACCTTTTCAAAGGCCTACCACCCTTGGTAAAATTGGTTAAAAGTATCAACTGACCTTTTAAAAAAAGCAACAAAAATACAACCAAGAAGGCTTTGTTGCAAGGGTTATATTTCTAACAGAGCCACTATTTTCGTGACATGATCAGAGTTAGATCACAATTGTATGTGTATTCTCATTAAGACCGGAAATGTTATTGTTTGCTAATGGGCCAACTGAATAAAGAAAATCAAGTTAAGAGAAGAAGTACAACAATGTGACAGCATAATATTGTATATAAACAGCAGAATTTATCACCTGGTGTAATAAACCAGAAATGGTAGTTGAGGGAAGTCGACAGGGAGGGGGGAAATTGGAAAATGTATGTTTAGCAATGATACTGGATATTTGTTTTGTGAAGAAAATAATAAAAATTATTATAAAAAAGAAATCAAGTTAAATACTTGTAGAAGAGAATTTTGTTTGTTTTGTGCTGGGGAAGGCACTCCTGTAAAGAACTATGGCCGATGCATAAAGATAAACAGAATGTCATGATCAGCAAATTCACTCTACTAGCGTTGACAACTTCAAATTGCACTCTAAAAGTTTGAAAACACAAGACAGTAAAGAAGTGCGGAATTAAAGTACAATATAATTATATTAAGTGTTTGGTGTGCACAGTAGAGTAAAAGCCAAATTAACCTAAAATTGAAATGGGCACACTCTTAGGACTTTGAGATGTTAACACAAGCTATTTATGCTTTGCAGTTTCCTTGCAGCTAAAGCAGTAGTATTATATACTACATGCATGTAAAAGTCCTTATAAGAGACACTACTTGATCAGTAGGTTGTTGAGCTAGATGAAATATGGCTTGGGATTTTTTTTGTGCCTCGCTATCCTTTGAAGAACATTGCAATTCATAGTGGTTTATATTCTCAATTACATACCAGTTTCCCAACAAATTTTTGTACCTGTTATCTACTGCCCCCAAATGGCAGAAGATTTAGTCTGTCGTGGGAAAAGGCCTACAGATTGTTCATGCCCCCTTTTTTGTGTGGAAAAAGAATGATGAAGTTGAGAATTTTTGAATGTTGTCAAAACTTTCAAGTCTTCTCTAGCTTGCTCTTTATCTAACCTGTCCCTTACTTTTCTGTCCTAAATGAGCCTAAAATTACTGTGGCAGACTACATTTCTGTAACAGATTCTGGATTCTTAATGAGTTGCCTTTTCTGACTGGGACCCAGTGCAGCTGAGATTAAAACCAGTTAAGAACATCCAACAATCTAAAAATACCAGTATACAGTTAAAAGGCAGGGCTTGTAGATTCCACCCCACAATGCAGAGCAGATAATAAAAAGGTTACAATGCCCCCTCTTAAAATTAAGGGCCGAAAGTATTTTGCTTTGACAAATAAAAATAAAATATTGGTATGAAAATTTATCCCAGGCATCGTTCTGGGTATGTTTATTTTTGCTTTGTTTTATTTGGCATCTGCTATTATACTTGAATTTTTATTACAAACATGGCAGAGAAGTAGAAGAAGAAGAGTTTGGATTTGATATCCCGCCTTTCACTCCCCTTCAGGAGTCTCAAAGCGGCTCACAATCTCCTTTCCCTTCCTCCCCCACAACAAACACTCTGTGAGGTGAGTGGGGCTGAGAGACTTCAGAGAAGTGTGACTGGCCCAAGGTCACCCAGCAGCTGCATGTGGAGGAGCAGAGACACGAACCCCGTTTCCCAGATTACGTGACTACCGCTCTTAACCACTACACCACACTGGTAGTAAAATGGGTCCAGATATGGCCTCCTTGGGAGAGCATTCCACAAGCAGAGTAACGCCACCTTGATTTCTTAGGTTCCTAAGTTGGATAAATTTGCATATACATACAAATGGCACATACTTGTTTTTAAAATTTATTTATTACATTTAAAAATGCAACAGCTATAAAATGAGAGAATAAAACCATATATGCTCTAAAAATTACTATTACTTTATTTTTATGCCGCCCATCTGGCTGGGTTGCCCCAGCCACTCTGGGCAGCTCGCAACAAAATACTAAAAAATAAACCTTCTTTATTACATTTCAAAGACCCTCAGAACAGTTTCAAAAGTGAAATACATTAGAAGTAAACAGGTTCTGGATAATACACAGCGACTACTTAATTCTTACTGCCTCTCAGAGAAATTTTGCCACAGCCAGAGTAATACCATCTGTCTTATCCTCAAGGACAAACTTGAGGTTGGTTTCGTAATTTCCAGGTGTTACGGTAAAATCTAAGGGGCGAGGCTGCTGTACCACCTAGCTCGTCGAACAGGGTCTGTGGGTCCCTTCGGAAGAAAGGAGCGCAGCCGGAGACAGGAGCAAGGAGACGAGGATCCAAGTTTATTGCGCAACAGGTTCAAGGCAAGATTGAACCCCGAGGATGGGGTGACATGAACTTTTAAAACTTCCCTCCATTTCCCATGATACAGCACAGAAGCATCATCAACACATCACAGTTACGTCATGATTACATCAAGAAAGGGGTGGGTTGCACAGGATTAAGATATGGAGGAGGGAGGGGGTATAGGCAGAGGTGGGGACATGCCTAGATAAGTACATCCTGAGTACCGGTGATGAGAGAACAATAGAGTCCAGGTTTGCATAGTCTGTCACCTGGCACTGCCCGGAGGAAGGGCTTGGCAGGGTGATTTGGCAGGATTAGGGTCTTCCTGAGTGTACGTGACATCTCACTTGGGGAATTATGGAGGACACTGGAGGAGTCTTGAAGTCCTAGAGAAATTGAGCAAATTGGCACCGAAAGCAAGAGAATTGGTGCTACGGTTGATTTTCTATGAATTTTTATAGATTTTAGTCCTTTTTGACAGTGACAGCCCGATTCGGAAATAGCTAGATACATTGTAACAATTTTGAGAGGGTTAAATGGTTTACGAGGTTTTGGTTCCATTGCTCTCGCAGCAGGGAGCCGTCAGTGGCTTGTCAAAGGTTAAATGAGGCGTGCAACAGCTCGAGCTGAGCTAGCTCTGCAAGGTGAATGCATTATTTTGATTGGGCAGGATGCTCCAGTATGCAAATAGGCCAGTTCATTCATAAAATACATAATACTACAATGTACGGTCTACCAATGGAAATAATCGGGCAGGAGGGAGGAATAAGGCGTTTGGATTTATGTCGCCCGGTCTATTCATTGTAACAAACGGGTGTAGGGGGAAAAAGGCACTTTTATTCATGGGGCTTGGGGTAACGTGCGGTGCTTGTGCAACAGTGAGGGGACTGGGGTTTCCCATGGGGTCATGTGCCCCTTGAGGTCATCGCCTCAGACCCTCTGGTGACTGGCAGGAAGGGGTGCAGAAGACATGCACCCCCCTTCCGTATCAGTCCACCATTCCGAGATAGATTTGCATCAAAGTTCTGCAAGAACTTGCAAATCCTTTCTCCGCACCCTAAATCTTGGCGATCTCATATTCCCCTTCCCCCAGGTGCCTCATTTGTACATATTCCGGAAAAGTGGGGGTGCCCTGCGAGCGGGAATAAGCTCTAAGAGAAAAGGAGGTGGGTTGAGCAGGGCAGCGGAGGAGGGAGCAACACGGGCTAAGACAATGTACGGCGCAGCAGAAGATAGGAATGCAGAGAACAATGATAATGACAGTAAAAAAAAATCGCTTTGAGTAATTGTCAGAGCCACCCTAGCTTGGGCAGCCAACCCCACAAGTCAACGTCGGATAGTCCTTCGTGCTGTATGTCATTGAGTCTCCCTGCCAGCTCATGGGTATTATTTAAATGTCCAGTGATGTTCAAAGATTGGTCAGTCACGTACATACAACATTCAGCACCTATCAAAGCACATGTCCCTCCTTGGCTGGACAGTAAAAAGATCGTAGCAATTCTCGTTTGTAAACTAAGTTGTCTTACCTCAGAGAGTTCAGACATCAGGGAGTCTGTTATCTCGGTAGCCTCCTGCATGAACTTGAGGAGAATGTCGGTGAGCCTGAGAATGTCAACGAGATTAGATCCAGCTCCGTAAGCAGGGAACAATGCTCGACCCACCGTTTCCTCATTTGCAGCGACGTCAGAGAGGTCTGACAGGTCCTTCTGCTCCCTTTTGTTCCTCTGTCTCCCGGGGGGCAGATGCAGGATCACCCTGATTCCCGGGACGATGTATCCGACAAAGCAGGATCCCGACATGTGTGGGCTTATCCAGGTGTATGCGCGGTGTCCACACACCCAGAACAAACCGCTGAGGTAGGATTCCATCCTGCCCAAGGCAAAGGTCTGTAACAGAATAAAGTCCGAGTGGGTGGGTGGGTGGCTTCCAGGTGGGTGGGTGACCGACGGCGTTGGCCCAAGCGAAAGTAAGGTTCGGAAAAGTCTGGGAAGCTGCCGAATTGGTGACAGTCCCTTGGTCGGCGGCTAAGATCTCAAGGTTGATGCTACAGGTACTGGACCCGATGGAGGTTCCTTCTCCAGTGAAGCGGCAACAGAGGGGTCCCTTTGTTGGACCTGTGAGGTACAGGTACTGGTGCGTCAGGTTTAGCGCAGTCAAGTTCCACGAGGTAACATCCCCGGAACGAAATTGTTCCAACGTCACCGGTACTGGAACTAGGGGGAGACTCTGTTGGAGGTGGCTGGTAGATCCAGCAGTTTGGATAAGGGGCTTCTTTAGCCACCTGGCTTAGAAGTTTGATATAAGAGTTCTGTTCCCAGGACGAAAGGAGATATTCCCCCGGGAAGGAAAGGCCTGTGCCAAGCTGCCGGGGTGCAGTACCAACTGGGTGCAGTGGGTCAGTAGTGTTGAGGAGCCGCCTGTCCTTAGCAAACCCACCACACCTCAGAGGTCCAGCATTGTCCCATACAGGGGAACGAGAGGGGTGTATAGGGTG
This sequence comes from Podarcis liolepis, assembly GCF_965112155.1. NCBI lineage: Eukaryota > Metazoa > Chordata > Lepidosauria > Squamata > Lacertidae > Podarcis > Podarcis liolepis. The sequence goes on from NC_139562.1 coordinate 9,291,130, forward strand.
GTGCCAACCTTCTAGGTACTCAGCTCCCTTCCAATCGTGAGTGAGTCCAAGGTTCCACAGGCAACAGAACCGCCTTAGACAGAGTCCTTGGAGTTGGGGTTTTCGAGGCTCAGGGGTCATAAGAAGGCATTGGAGCCCAAAGATCAAGTTCTTGGAAGGGTGGTTAGAGTCTGTGTACACATGTGTAGCCCCTCCAACTTCAATCTCGGTCCAGTTTGGACCCTTTGAGACTTCCCCGTTGCCATAAAGAAGATAAGTCCCATTGTTACATTTCAGGCGGTAGTACGGGTGGTCAAGGGTGAGGACAGCTGACCCTATACGTTGAAGATTTCGGTCTCGAATAAAGAGTTCCCAGTACTGGTCATCAGTAAGCCGGGGTACCAACGAATGGCGCAGCAAAGTTCGTGACTCAGGGAGACAGAAGTCAAAGTCCCCCATTCGGTCGGGGTTTGACTTTCCCCCGGTTTTGATACTGTGAAAGTCTAAGAAATGGAAGTCTGTTTGTAATCCAGTACAATGGTCTGACGAAAAAGCGGGGATCCCAGTCAGGGTGGAGAGGATAAGAAAGGTGGGGAGTAAGTTCATGTTCAGCATCGGAGTAGAGGAGCAATGGGCTGTGAGTTGAGCACCAAAAGGAAGGGAAGAAGCGGCGAGCTGGGAAGAAGCGGCGAGCTGTCAAACACAGAGCTGTCAGTTGAGCTGTCAAACGAGCTGTCAAATGAAGGGCTGAAAGGAAGCGGTGAAGCGATGAGTTGAGCTGTTAAACGGAGCTGTCACTTGAGCTGTCAAATGAAGGGCTGTCAAACGGAGAGCTGTCAAACACGTTTGAAGCGTAGTTTGATGGCGTCAGTGTCCGGGACAATCTCGGAGGTCTGGTTGGGTGAAGAGGTGGTATCTGGTCTGGTCTGTTGGGCCCGATCCTGACCCCGATCTGGTCCGGTCTGTTGGGCCCGATTCTTACCCCGATCTGGTCCAGTCTGTTGGGTCCGATTCTGACCCCGATCTGGTCCGGTCTGTTCCTCGTCGTTGTCGATGTAGGAGATCGCAGCGGGAGGCGGGGTTTCAAAGGTGTAGTCCTCTCCGTGGCTCTCCTGCACCTCCTGGGGTGGCGGTGTTGCCTTGCACCTCATGTGGTGGAGTCAGGCGTTCTTTTCTCCCACCTTCACAGCAGTTGGCGAGGTTAGAAGCACTTGGTAAGGGCATTCCCAGGCAGGCTGGAGGGGCAGTTTCTGGTATACCTTGACCAGGACCCAGTCACCCGGATGGAAGGAGTGGGCTGTGACGTCAATGGGTAGATTCTGTCCTTCAATAGCCACGTACTGGTGGAGGCGCTGTAGTTGTTTCTGAAGCTGAATGACATAGTTAGTAAGTTCCGCTTCCCCCACCTCGAGTTCCGAGAGGGGGAATAAGGTGTTATAGACTGGAGGGGGTCTCCTGAATAAGAGTTCAAAGGGGGACAGTTTTAAAGGTCCAGTGGGTGCACGCCGTATGTTATGGAGAACTAGCGGGAGTGCATTTACCCATTTCAGTCCGGTAATACTGTACCATGTAGTTCCTGCCGGGATTGCATTTAGGAGGGAATTTGGGTTGCACACCACTGGGTGGCATGGTATCACAAATTGGTTGACATGTCTCAGGTCCTGAACAAAACGCTAACAAACTGGGGCCCCTTCTCCCGAAGGTTTTTTAATGGGGGGTACAGGGGGATTGCAGGGTGACACGCAAGGAACCAGGATCCCCTTTTTGATAAATTCCTCAATCATAGGCGTCAGTCCTTCTATGGCCTCCTTTAGTAAAGGGTATTGCTTAGTGCATGGGAAAGGAAGATCTGTTCTGTAAGTAATCCTAACCGGGGTAGCCGATTTTAGAAGTCCTACTGAAGTAGACTCCGTACCCCATAGCCCGGGGGGGGGGGCATTTCATTCTCAAGATCAGGAGGGAGGTCTGGAAACTGGTGGGCCAATTTAGCTTCTTGAACTATGCCTTCCTTGAAAGGTGGGGAGGGATTCTTCCGGCATGTACAGATATATGCCATCTCAAGAGCACTTTATTGTGGCATTTAATTTGCAAAGTAAGGGCTACTGGTTAAAAGGAAGGTATGTTCCGCCAGCAAGGGCCCTAGGGTGACCTTAGTTGGGTGGGAGAGCGGACAAGTGCGGGGTATCCCGTCCAGCGTCTGGTCTCTGATCGAGGTTCAAGGTGGCTGTTTGCTAGGGTGGAATATGTGGCTCCCGTATTTAGTAAACATTCATAGGGATGCCCATCGATTTCAATTGTGCAAATGGGGTCTTCCGGTGATAGTGCAAGGATGGGGCAGATGGCTTGGGTTTGGTCGGGATCCCCTGTTAATTGTCAATAAGGCTCTCCATCTCCCATCATGATGTTGAGAGGAGGTGGCTGATTTGGCGCGTGCATAGGTGGAGCGGTAGCGCTGGTTCGATGGGAGTTGGATGAATTTAAGGCAGGCATTTGAGGTCTCGTATTTTGTTGCGGCCGGTGGTTCTGGGGTGGTTGAGGTGGAGGTGCTTGCGGGCCATAGGATGTAGGAGGTGCTTGCGGGCCATAGGATGTAGAAGGTTGGCTCCCATATCCCTGGGCTGTATTAGAACGGGTTGGGAAAGGGGCATAACTGTTTTTCTCATAGGGAGATCTGAATTCCTGCCCTCCATAGGCTCCTGCGTTGAGGTATGGGCAGAACCTTTTTATGTTCCCTTCTTCTTGACAATTATAGCATCCTCCTGCAGCGGGGCCCTATGGTCTGAGAGTGTTAGGGGGTCCTTCTCCCCAGAACCCCCTTCCTCATCCAGTACCTCTACCATGCAGATAGAAATCCAACATGTATAACCAGTAGGTGTCCAGAGTGGCTAGACTCTGGTTCAGCTTCCCAGGCAAAAGTCACAGAAAACAAAAAGGCAAAAGTCCTTTTCCAAATTTATTGAAAAAGGTCATTCAGAAAATAAAAGCTTGCACGTTTCTTAAAAGTTACAAACGAGAAAATAAAAACATTGCTTAGTACAGCTAACTAAAACATACTCACAACATTGACAGTTCAAAGCATAGTAACGCAAAAAGGTTTCTCCACTGGTCCTGCGCCCTCGGGCAAGGTAATCCACGTAGCAAAGGATTTGCATGACAAGATGGTCTGTATTTTGCATCTCAATTCCCTGAAGTTTTATCCCATAGAATCCCATGTGGAGACAAAACTTAGGGGCCAATCCGTTCTTTAGATTAATTAGCAATTCGCCAATGGCTGCATGTGGAGACAATAACTCCTGATTGTTAGGAGACTTGACAGCTGAACTCTGTTTATTTGCAGAGGCCTTGAAGATCAAAGCCTCCCCTTTCAATCCCAGAGAAACACCAGACTCTTCTAAGCTACAAATTACCTGATAGCCTTTTCACACCATTCCACATCTGTGACCCCCAACTGTCAGAATTTACAAATCAGATAACATATTTCTTCCTGCCCAGAGGCGATTGAGGAGGCAATTTGATTCACACCTCTAAAGACAAAGCCACTTCTGGCCTGCCCAGGAGGTGGGGTTGCGGGCTTCACGCCCACCCCACGTGAGCGGGGGCTGGTTTCAGCCCCCATGAGAGCAGGGGAATCCCGGCCGCGTCGTCCACTCAGCCAGCCAATCGGGTGGCTGGGGGGGCGTGGCCTGCCCTATTTAGCGCCGGCACGGCCAGGGCTCGCCCTCTCTTGCCGGCTAGCCCCCACGTTTTAGGTTTGTATCCTGGCAGGTTAGTTCGTGGGTTGTTTTTTTCTTGCTTACCTTGTTCTTTTTAGGTTTAATTTCGCAGGGTCGCTGAGCAGCATTGAGAGCCTCTTCCGCGGTGCCTTCTTTGGGCTTGCTACGTTGTGTTTGAGCACCCGCGACATAGTTACAATGCGCTCCTTTGCCCGGCACGTCCTGTGCAGGAATCGTGTCATCTCTCCGGATTTGCTTGTTGTGGATTTATACTCCCCGCTTCGGCCACCTTGTTGCTGCGGGGCCGCGGCAGACGCCGGCCAGCCAGTTACTCTCTGGGCAGCTTCACAGTTAAGGAGCTTTTTCCTGCAACCTTTCCCACACGTTTCCGGCCGCGCGGCTCCACTATAATTCCCTGAGGAGGAGTCTTCACCCTTCAGATCAGGTCGTATGTGGTTTGGTTTTTTAATTGCAGTCGCGGCTCTGACGTGCTTTGGCAGGCTTTGCTGATCTTAGTGGGGGCTTTGTCGTGCGTGCTGGGGGGTTGCGAGTTGCCGCTTGTCCTTAGGGTGTGTGGGTCTTTTGCCCGCTATTGTGACCGTTTGCTGGCTCCTGCAGTGCTTTTCAGGAGGCTTTTCTTCAGCAGGGAAGTTGGGGCATAGAGAAGCGGCTGCTCTGTGGATTAGCTTCATCGTTGCTAGGCAACGGGAATGCCTTTACGGCTGCCATTTTGTCCACCCACGTGCCATTGTGGTGGCGGTCATTTTAGTATAGGCAAACCACGTGGGAACTATTTCCTTTAGCGGCGCATGCGTAGTGCCGGCAGTTTAGCAAGTTATTGGATTTGGCTGTGCTCAGCTACTGACCGGATATAGGGCTTTTTTGTTTCAGAAACAGTCTAAGGGCGGAGCGCTAGCATTCAGGGCGCATTGGTAGTTTGCCGGCTTGTGTGATTGTTTCGGGGGGCTTTGTTTGCAGCGCAGTGGTTTGGGGATTGGAAAGCAGTCGCTCCTGCCGGGTAACAGCTCGCCCGGATGCGATCTCATCTACTAGCCTTCCCCAACGGCCATTATATTAGACCAGCCGCGCCAGCCCACCGGCCTGTGGGATCAGCTGTAGCACGGCTTCCAAGCCTCAGCGTCAGCTGCCCGGGTTGCTAGGTTACCGCGTTTCAGAGCAGCCATTTTAAATTGACCACGTGTCTAGGCACAGTCACCATTTTAGGAGAGGCATCCCACGTGGGTAGTGCGTGGGTAGAGACATTTTACTGGAGGCTCCTTAGCGTGGGGGGTTTTTATTCCACGCCGTTGCCGGGTTACCACGGCCACCATTTTAATAGCCCACGTGGCCAACTGCAGCGGCCGCCATCTTGCCAGAGGCAGCCGAGCGTGGGAAGAGCTTGATCACAGTTGCCTTTGAAGCAAAGCGATCTTTTTGAAACAAGCAGCAACAGTAAAGTGCATATTAATGCTTCAAATTGGCCAGCGTTCTGCAGTGGAACGGGCGCAGGCAGCAGTCGCTTTAGGGGCGCTCCTGCCTTGGGAGGCTGATCGCTCTGAGTTTCTTTGCCACCCCCCCTCCCTACCTGCTTAGTTAGGTCCTGTGGAGCTTCAGCATATAAAGGGCTTTAAATAGTGTTTTCCCTCTCACTGTGTGAAGCATTGTGTTACATTTGATTGCATTTTAATTGGTTAACTTCGTGATACACTAGTTCCTGCTTTTGAAACAGGACTGCCTTTTTCCACTTAAATAACTATATAAATAGATAATAATAAGAATAATAAATAACTTAAATTAAATAACTACCATTTTAACCAGATTGCTTTGCTTATTGCTTATTAAAGTTTTAATTGAAGTTAATTAAGTAATTAAAATAAATAAATAAATAAATAAATTTAAAGTTAGACTGCTTTCCTATTCTGCTGGTGACTGAAATTTTTGCTGCATTCAAACCATTAAATCTAAAACCAGTTGGAGTTTATACCAGTGCATACAATACTGAACCACTGGGATATTGCTTGCAGCTAAACAAAATTGGTTGGGTAAACAATTTTGGTTTTCGTTAAAACTTACCAGTGCAGACAATACTGAACTACGGTGATATTGTTTGCTGCTCACGCACATAAGCTGAGCTAGTTGCCGCTGACTTTACTGAACTAGGTTAATCAAGAGTCTTGACCGCAACTATGTCGGCTCAAGAAAACCAGGAAAATTCCACTGCATCTGGGGGGGCACAAGGGAACCAGGAGGAGTCCCAGCCCTTTGTAATACCAAGTAACCCACAGGCATTGGCACAGTTTTTCACGGCTTTTCAGGAATTTTATAGGCAAAGCAGGTCTGCAGGCCAAGTGGCAGCGGCACCAGTTGCAGTGGCGCCGGTGGCAGCGGCACCAGTGGCAGCAGAACCAGTGGCAGCGGCACCAGTGGCATTCACCCAAGATTGCATCCCGGACACACAACTTAACGATGTGGAACGCCCTGGCACCTCCGCAGCCAGCGCGGCAGTGCTGAGTGCAGCCAATGACTCAACAGCCCGGCCCAAAAAGAATACGCGAACACAGTCTGTCACCTCAGGCAAGTCAAAAGGGTCCAGAGGGGTGGCAGGAAGGGCAAGGCTAGTACTCAAGGTTCTAGGGCTACTAACACACAAAAGGACCCAGGCGTCCCTAGTCTTTTTCAGAACCCACCACCGAAAGCGGCACCAGCCGAGGGCGCCTCAGGCTCCTCTTCGGACGAGAAGCACAGGGACTGCAAGTTGCACAGGCGCTCAGCGTGCCGGTGCAAGCCACGCCGGATGGCCATTCAGGGAAGAGGAAAGAAAGAGGAAGCACACATCAAAGAAGAGCAAGAAGAGTAGGCAGTCTGAATCAGGTACCTCTTCTTCATCCGACTCATATAGCGATGCTCCTATGGAGGAGTACTGGGGCCACGGGGAGGACAGTGTAGGTCTTCCTTTATGGGTGCATGAAAGGAGGGCCAATTCCTACCGCAAGTCCTTTAACGGTTCCCTAGAATGGAAGGACAGCGCACTAGTTCCGGATGTCAAAACTTCCACTAACCTGTCCACCAATTTCATCCTAGGGAATCATTTATCTCAAAGAAAGAGAAATAAGATCCTTAATGGTGACTTTATTGATATATTCAGATTGTTACCACCAGCTAAGTTGACAGGTAAAGGGGGAAAGAGGTGCAGCTATGGGAAACGCAGGTACAGAACACCCAGAGCCGAACGTACTTTTGAAAATTGGCTGGATGGGTTCCAGGTGTTCATGGGTGTGGTCAGCGTGGCTTATCCAAAACGGGCGATGCATCTAATCGCTTACCTGGCCCATGTTAGGAGGGCACGAGAATTAGCGGGGGATACTGCTGCTCTAAATTATGATATTTCTGCAGAAATGCTTTGTTGTTATCTTCCATGCGCTGGGATCTGAGGGACCTGAACTATTGGTCAGAGCATGTGGGTCCCTATGTAGACAAGAAGCCCCAGGAGTCGTCAAAATCCTGGAAGACCAGTGCGAAACAGAGGCGCCTGTGCTGGGAATTCAACAAAGGGGTTTGTGTGCGGCCTATCTGTAAGTATAGCCACGAGCGCGAGAAATGCCTCGGTAACCACGCAGCCACCGCCTGCATTAAAGGGAGGCAGCCCTTTCGGGGCGGGAGAGGTTCCTACAACAAGGGACCCAGAGGTGGCCATGGAGCTTCATTTGGACCTCAGGGAAACCAACAGTAATTTTGATCTAGGCCTGGCCTTTTCCCCTATCAAGTTGACCCCGTTAAAAACACTTTTAGATCTTTATCCCAACAGAACAGCCACATTGTATTTATGGGAAGGTTTTAGTACCGGTTTTAGGATCCCAGTAGCTTTCCCCCCCAATTCAGGTGACCCGCCAAATCAAAAATCAGTGAGGGAGATGCCCGAGGTTGCCCGAAAGAAAATTAGTAAGGAAATTAAAGCAGGAAGGGTAGCCGGCCCCTTTTTAGATCCTCCTATAGAAGGGCTTCACATATCCCCTTTAGGCATTGTCCCCAAGAAAGCGCCCGTTGAGTTTCGCATGATTCACAACCTTTCTTACCCAAAAGGAGGGTCCGTCAATGATGCGATACCGCAGGAACTTTGCTCTGTGAGATATGTCACTTTTGACCAAGCGGTCAAACTGATTCGCAAATTTGGAAAGGGTGCACTGTTGGCAAAATGTGACATTGTGTCTGCCTTTAGACTCCTGCCAGTATATCCGGAAGATTTCTGGTGGCTTGGTTTCAAATTTGAAGGGGCTTATTTCGTGGACAAAGCAATGCCCATGGGCTGCTCAGTGGCCTGTGCAGCCTTTGAGGCATTCAGCACCTTCCTGGACTGGGCGCTTTGCTTTAGAACTGGCTCTGAGGGTGTGTCGCACTACCTGGACGACTTTATCCTCGTGGCTGATAGCAAACTGAAGTGCTCAGAACTTCTCAAAGCCTTCACATCTTTAGCGGGGGAGTTAGGAGTTCCTCTAGCCGCTGACAAAATGGAGGGCCCAGCTAGAACTATGGTTTACTTGGGTATCGAGTTGGACACTGTCGCCCAGACCTCTAAACTGCCCAGAGAGAAGTTGATCGCACTCGGTGACCTCATCCAACAACTTCTCCCCCTTAGGAAAGTTACCCTCAGGCAGATACAGTCACTGCTAGGCCATTTAAATTTTGCTTGCCGTATAGTTTCCCCTGGCTGCCCATTCTGCGGCCGCCTCGCGAAACTGTCCGCAGGTCTGCGATCCCCTCATCACAGGGTTCGCCTATCAAAAGAGGTAAAATCTGATTTGGAAGTCTGGTTGAAGTTCTTGGAGAACTACAACGGAATAACGTGTCACTGCAAGTGGACTTTCAGGTGCATTCAGACGCTTCAGGCCCCCTCGGGTTCAGCGTTTACTTTAGGGGGCAATGGTGTGCCCAGCGCTGGCCGGCGGCCTGGCAGGGGGGGGCCCATAACCAGAGATTTAACCTTCCTCGAATTCTTTCTGATCGTAGTGGCAGTGCACTTGTGGACTAAGGATTTTAGTAATCATAGGGTATGTTTTCACACTGACAACCAGGCAGTAGTAGCAGTCCTTTCCAGACAGGCCGCCCGGTCCCCAAGGGTGGGTGCCCTTCTGCGTTCTTTCGTTCTCCTGTGTTTAGAGCTCAATATCCACTTCTCTGCCAAATTTGTTCCTTGCGTTAACAATGACATTGTGGATGCCCTATCTCGTTTTCAGATGGACCGCTTCCGCTTGTTAGCACTGGATGCAAAACCGCTTCCCCTGCCGTTCCTGGAGCATATGTGGAGTCTTGGGAACCAGAAGTGATTCAGGGAGTATTAGCCTCGGTGGCGCCTTCCACGCTAAGATGTTATAAGAAGGCTTGGGCGGATTTCTTAAAATTCCGCAGTAAAAACTATGCCGCTAGAAACAATTTTCCTCCCATCAAGTCAGAGGTTTTATCCTACACATCAGCAATTTTTTGAAATTGGTGTACCAAAAAATCACCTGCCTGGTTTCTTTCTACTTCAGAGAAAGATAGTTGGATACCTCACCAAGATCCTTCATGTCAAAGTGCTCTCGCAGCTGAGCTAGGGTGCTTTGGTACAAAGCCTGATTCTTCCAAAAAAGATCATCAATAAAGCATACACAATAAAGTTTGTTTTGCCCCTCCTCTTTGACAAACGCAAGTCTTCAGCACTCATCTCCTCTTTCTTAGGAGAATGGTGGCCAATGGTGAACAGTGGTTCTTCCAATTCAGTGTCAGACCCATCAGATGGTCTGAGTGAGGCCTTCACGCTCTTGTAGTCTGCTGTGTCATCGCTGTCACTGACATCAGCACTAGCACTGCCCACTGAACTGGAATTCGAACCCTGATCATCACCCTCAGTTTCCTCTGCTTCTTCAGCTTCAGGGTGACTCTGGAAAATCCCCACTTAGCATTGTACTGAACACTCCTGGTAAACCACACCGTCTTTGTGTCAGTCATTAGCACTTTGTATAAGGTCCGTATAGTTAAAGCTATGGTTTTCCCAGTAGTGATATATGGAAGTGAGAGCTGGACCATAAAGAAGGCTGATCGCCGAAGAATTGATGCTTTTGAATTATGGTGCTGAAGGAGACTCTTGAGAGTCCCATGGACTGCAAGAAGATCAAACCTCTCCATTCTGAAGGAAATCAGCCCTGATTGCTCACTGGAAGGTCAGATCGTGAAGCTGAGACTCCCATACTTTGGCCACCTCATGAGAAGAGAAGTTTTTATGATGGATGCAAATTAAAAAGTGGGTAAAAAAAATATCTTTATTGATCCAACCAAATTGTGGTCATGTTTTAATCACAACTGTGATAAGGCTAATCCAGGCTACAGCCAAAGAGATGGAAACTGAATTACTGATAACGAAAACAAAAGTCAGTTTTACATAATGTCGAAGGTATTTTAAATGGACAGCAAAGACTAGATTTGGCCCCCAAAGTAGCATATACTAAACAGAAAGTGATGCCATGTTCTTGGAGAATATAAAGGGTTTAGAACAGGAGTGGAAGGAAGAGCTCAGCAGTAGCAGAAAATATCAGAGAACACAGCTGCTTACTCCTGCAGCACTGCAAATATTTATTTATTTATCATTTCATAAAGTTCATACACTGGTTGTTAAAAAAACCCACCTCAAAGTGATTTACAAAAGAACAAAATCATCAATAAAATCAGTAGAAAAATAACTCCTTCAAACATTCAAATGATAAAATCAATAAACTAAAAACAATATTATTATTATTACCAGTATATTCTACAAAATGCTAGAATAAGAGGGATGCACCCTGTACGTCCAACATACATATAGTTCTGACTTTAATTTGCAACATGTTTTATAATTTTGTATTTTGTAATCACAAAATTATTGTAAGAAAGTATTTTATCATTTTACAGACTGGGAACTGAGGCAGAGAGTGTGGTTTTTGTCTAAGGCTGCACAGCAAGGATATGGTAGCTGATGAACTCAGGTCTCCCTGATATAAATCCAGTTCTCTGACCACAATCGCTCAACTCTTATTTAAAATACTGTGCTAAGTGCAGGTGGAGTCAAGATTCCCAAAACTGAGACTAGAGCTGGTAATATAAAATTCCTTCTGTTTGCACAATTGATGGTCTAGAATACGCTGCAGAGCGGATATCAAGTTCCCAAAAATAAAAGTTTTATGGCACTTGCTGGAAGGGGATTCTTCTGTTTTTTGCCGTCAGAATGCCCAAAATTCCCTTCCCAAGAATAACACTCCTTCACATCGTGGAAAAATAGTGTTTGAAACGTCTGTCACCGATTCTGCGTTCAGAGCAACTGCTTCACACAAACACGGCAGAAACTTCATCAGCGATGCCTAGGAAGCAACGAGATCAACGTTAACTATTGGATCATTGGATAAATCCTTTATGAAGGAAAGTATTATTGCAACATCATCTCTTACTCCTTGGCTCCCATGCTGTATCAATGTTACTGAACACCCTTTCATTTTGAATTTGATATCCCGCTTTATCACTACCTTAAGGAGTCTCAAAGAGGCAAGGGCGCCGACTTATAAAAAATATTGGGGGGGCCCATACCGGCGGCAGGATGGCAGTGGTGCTTTTGCATGCAAGAACCGGCCTGCCCTCCCCAGGCTTCGCACCGGGAGGCGGCCACCCCCTCCTACCAACGTCACCTTAGCCGAACCCAGAAAAAAAGCCCCGCTCCGGCAGCGGGAACTCCCGTCCCCTCCATTCTCCCCTCACCCCGGTCCCTCGCCAGCGACGAATACGCCGTTCCTCGGCCCCGCGGCTCCATTCCTTTCTAAAGTCCCGCCGCTGGGGGTCCTCCTCTGACTGACCGACCTGCCCGCCCCTTCTCAGGAGCTCCCGGTCACTTTGGGAGGCGCGCGCCGGAGTCCCCTGCACGGTTTTTGGCAAGGTGCCTAAAAATTTTCTTAAATTATTGGGGGGGTGGAGCCCCCCCAAACGAATTTTTGAGGGGGCTCGGGCCCCCTCAGGCCCCATGGAGTCGACGCCTATGCAAAGAGGCTAACATTCTCCTTTCCCTTCCTCCCCCACAACAAACACTCTGTGAGGTGAGTGAGGCTGAGAGACTTCAGAGAAGTGTGACTGGCTCAAGGTCACCCAGCAGCTGCATGTGGAGGAGCGGGGAAGCGAACCCGGTTCACCCGATTACGAGTCCACTGCTCTTAACCACTACACCACACTGGCTCCCACAAATACTTCCAGGAAGGAATGGGAGAGGGTCCCAGCAGAGACAACGATGTTCTGAGTATCTTTGATCACTGCATTAGAAGTGACTGACGGCCGGCCTCCGAGGAATACGTAGTGCTTTAACTGTCTCTATACTTGAGCTTACTTTCCCCCAGCTTTTTTACTCAGAAGTAACCAAGTTGCTCAAGGGACACAGGTGGCGCTGTGGGTTAAACCACAGAGCCTAGGACTTGCCAATCAGAAGGTCGGCAGTTCAAATCCCCATGATGGGGTGAGCTCCCATTGCTCGCTCCCTGCTCCTGCCAACCTAGGAGTTTGAAAGCACATCAAAGTACAAGTAGATAAATAGGTACCGCTCTGGCGGGAAGGTAAACGGCGTTTCCGTGTGCTGCTCTGGTTCACCAGAGGCGGCTTAGTCATGCTGGCCCCATGACCCGGAAGCTGTACGCTGGCTCCCTCGGCCAGTAAAGCGAGATGAGCGCTGCAACCCCAGAGTCGTCCGCGACTGGACCTAATGGTCAGGGGTCCCTTTACCTTTACCTAACTAAGTTGCTCATGAACCATTTGCTTTTATGGGCTATTTTGTTGAAACGTTCCGGAAGACCTGCAGATGCCATTTTTGTCATCAAAATAACCCCAAGCTAATTGGTCGTTGTTGCACAAATGAGCTCATATATGTTGATATTCTCTTGCTTTGATAATATACTAATGGGCTTGCTTTGATGCTGCACTTAGCTTCATCTTGGGACGGTAACATTGATAGGAGGAATGTAAAATGCGTCTACCTGAAGTTTCAAATAGCCTCTCAAAATAGGGCCGTGGAAAAACGCATACGGAGGCCTAAATGTGAAGGATCAACTGCAGTGCCTTTTTCTCAACTTACCACAGATATTGGAACCTATCTTAATGCGTACGTAGCCATCTATTCCCCACGAAGTGCCCCAGGAATTTCGAACAATCCAATAAGGAATGCTACCTGTAAAATAATTTCAGTAAGTTTTTTTTTTTTTTTTTGTTTAGGACATCTTCGGCAAACTTTAATGCCTTTCGTTGGACAGACACGGAGAGACTTAAAAGCAGAGCCACAAGACAGAATCCGGATTCTTTCTGAAGAATCTGGCTTAGCTAGCACATAGTACTTCAATATGTAGAAGTGTGTGTTAAATTGTATTGATGCAATTCACCAGGGGTTCTGAACCTGGGGGTTAATAGACCCCTAGGTGATTCCATGAAGAACTTCAGGGCGTCTGTGAACCAGACGGGGGTGGGGAGAGACTGGTATCCATCTTGGGCAGGCTGGCTGAAGGCTGGCTGCTATGCTGTGGGGACAAACCCCTTTTTAAATGACCATGCTGTAAGATCTGGACCACCTCCATGCACACTGAAGGTGTGAATAGGTGAAAAGGAATATTTATTAAAACTACGGCAGTCTCTGCTGTGTCTCAGTTCTCAAAAGGAACACAGACCCTGGGTGATTGTCTGGGACCCAGGCTTTTGCCACCGCTTGGCAGGGAGAGAGGGAGGCACCCAACTTTTGTAATCGTTTGTTGCACAATGAAATCTTTAATAAAACTGTTTAAAAAGAAAAAGGAAATGCATGCCACAATACCACCCCAAACTTTGTCACTTTACTCCGGCAATTTTCTGTGATAATGGGGTTGCAAATGGATTCCCCACCCCCACCCCAGAACACATTAACACAGAAATGAGCACAAAAGTTCTACTATATTCCACTAGATTGTGGCTTTCTTGTCTTGTGAAAGCTCAGATAAAAGGCTGAAATTAGCAACTGGGGAAACGTCAGGTGAACGGAATAAACCGCCATGTGAACGCAGACATGGTTGGGATGGCACTAATATTGGGATGGCACTAATACCAGGAACAGCTGGTAGGCGGGAAAAGAGGGAGATCCCTGGCCGCGCCTTCGTTAAATAGGGCAGGCCACGCCCCCAGAGCCAGCTGATTGGCTGGCCAGGGGGTGACGTGGCCGGGGATTCCCCCAGTCGCGTGGGGGGGCCATGACGCCCGCAACCCCACCTCCTCTGCAGGGTGGAAGTGGCTTTCTCTAAACTGCTACGTTAATAATCATTCGTCTTTTCTTCCTTTTCTTTTTCATCTTTTAAACTTTTTTTCTTACTCTGTCGTGATGTTTTTTCTTCTGTATTGAATTTTTCTATACTTACCTTTGTTGTAAATGATCATTTACACCTGTATTTTAAACCAATAAAGATTTACCATGGAAAAAAAAATTGGTGGTTGAAAACTCACCTGTCGTGTCATAACCAGTAAGTATAACAGCGTGATTTGCTTCTCCACTGGAGCAATGATACTGGATGATGCCCCCAAGATAATCCTGCCAGCTGATTGCATCTACAATTACTGGCAAAGGCCCATATTTAACTAGCATCCTCATCATTTCGTCTTCATGGCCACTGCAAGGTAAGAAGAATAGTCCCAGTCCCTCAGGGTCAGAATTCAGTCTAGCATCAAAATAGTTCGAAACCAACCAGCTTCTGAGCACCTTTTGTTTGGCAGGTTTCCAGCCCCTTAGGTTGCAGAAGTCAGTCTATAGTACAGGAAATAAACTTGCTGCACTAAGCAGAAGTTATTCAGAGTAGTATTGGTATGTTGGGGCCACCATACTTGTGGAGTTTCCTGGACACATTCAGGACTTGTCCGTCAAACAGTGTCTGAGCGGAACTGTTAAAATTATCCAGGGAAACCTGAGTGCATGGCAACCCTTCTCAGAAGTGTCCAGGCAACTTTGTGCCCAGATTTTCACTTTTTGAAAGTGATTTTACAGTTACTGAAACTGGCAATTTCAACAAGGGTGGTTTCAATTAAGAACTCTTTCACTGTTTTGTGTATCATTCTACTTGTAAACTGCCCTCACGGTAAGCCAGCCTTTAGAGAAGTCTATTCATCTGACAACGATCAAGAATCACATTTTGCGCCATGACCTTATTTTTTCCTCACACTGGGGAACAAAATTTTTGTCGCATTGAAACATGCAGTTGTTCTAACCTAATTTCAACATGCTGATTTCATATCTGAAGTTGGTTTTTTTTCTGTAAGATCTAGGTTTTTTGCAATTCATGTTTTTCACTTTCCCCATAATCTTTGTTTTTCACAGTGCAAGAATTCAATATTTTATTAAACACGTAGCCAAAGTAGTACAATATGAGTATAAATGTAAGTGACTTGTATAGCATTGAACATGACATGTATAGCATTGAAAATGACGTGTATATCTATGTACGGTAGGAGGTATGCAAAAAAATGTATTCCCTTGGGATACACAGTATGTTGTTGTTTAGTCGTTTAGTCGTGTCCGACTCTTCGTGACCCCCTGGACCAGAGCACGCCAGGCACTCCTGGCGTATACTGGGGAACAATTTTTTCCCCTATTTTCTTTTGAATGAGATTTTTCAACTGTTCTTGTATGTCCTTTGAATGCTGATTTCAAATTGATTTTCGTGTACATGCTATAGTTATCTTTCAATTTCCGACTTTTGCCGATATGTCATATTTACACTGGGGATAAGTGGACACGTGACGCGTTGATCTACCCTAACCGCATGGTAATTATTGTTTTGGAAACTTAATTTTTCTTTATTTTTACAGCTTTGTAACCTAAATATTTGTATTTTTCAGATCGGACCACTTGTTCGCCAGTGTTATAGGTAGAATAGTACCTGTGGTGCTCAGTTTTGCTGTGGGAAGACATCTTGCCAGTAGATACACCTCTGCCCACCCTCCAATCTGCAAAGATCATCTCCCCTTCCACCCTGCCAATGGATGCCTTACCCCAATGGAGATAAACCAGGTGGATACCACTCTCTGATTTCTAAAGCTATTTGTAAACCATTCTCCCACCCCCATTTATTCTGATGATTCACAAACCGCCCCCCCCCCTCCCTGTAGAACCCAGTTAAATAACCTCAAGTAAGAACTATCTGCTTTTTTCACAAGTTGTACTCCCTGGCACTGTTTGTTCATGTCAAGTGAGAAAAGCAGGGCACACATTGCAAAAGAAACACAAACAGTACAAGCCCAGTCGTGGAAGTTAAAAAGACTTTCTATGCATCCTCTTGCATTGACAAGTCATCCTACTCTGCAGTTAAAGACTGCTCTGCATTCGGAAGGGAAATGAGAACTGTGGGCGCATTTGCTGCACCCGGGGTCAAAGTCTCTCTCTACCTGGAATGTCAACATTCATGTATGATCTTTGAAACTCCAGAAAGGAGGCAGGATTTAGCAAGGTTCAACAACCTGCTGCTGAGTACTCTAAAAGACGATATGATACGATAATCTTTATTGTCATTGTTCTCTACAGAACAACGAAATTGAAAAAATCTACATCAGACATTCAAAAACCAACAAGCCTGCTATCCCAGCCTGGTTAGCCCCCTAAAAACTCAGATACCCCATAATTAAATACAATATACTCCCATAGAAACTACCTTACACTACGTTCAAAACCAAAATCGCATTTGGATAGAAACTGTTTCTCAGGCGGCTAGTCCTAGTCTTTATAACCCTGTACCTTCTTCCAGAAGGCAGAAGCTGAAAGAGATCATTTCTGGGGTGCGCACTATCCTGCACTATCTCTGCAGCTTTCTTATGACACCTGGAAGCATAGATTTGATCCAAGGTGGGAAGAGTGCACCCAATTATTCTCCCTGCAGTCTTTACAACCTTGGACAGCATGGTTTTTTCTCTGACCGTGCAGCTCCCAAACCACACACACAAACGAGAGGTATGTTTTCTTAAGAACGTCTGTTATGATAGTTTCCATGTTTTCTTAAAGCAAACATGTTTGCATCTCTAGCATGCATGCTTAGTACGTAGAAATATGAGAAGCTGGAATCCTCTGCATGTTGCTGGACTCTCAACTCATGCCACCTCTGCAGCTAGCATGGCTATTTGTTAGTGACTATGGGAGCTGTAGGGACGCAGGTGGCACTGTGGGTTAAACCACAGAGCCTAGGACTTGCCAATCAGAAGGTCGGCAGTTCGAATCCCCGTGATGGGGTGAGCTCCTGTTGCTCGGTCCCTGCTCCTGCCAACCTAGCAGTTCGAAAGCACATCAAAGTGCAAGTAGATAAATAGGTACCACTCCGGCGGGAAGGTAAACGGCGTTTCCATGTGCTGCTCTGGTTCGCCAGAAGCAGCTTACTCATGCTGGCCACATGACCCGGAAGCTGTACACTGGCTCCCTCAGCAACCGCAACCTCAGAGTTGGCCACAACTGGTCCTAATGGTCAGGGGGCCCTTTACCTTTGCCTCTATGGGAGCTGTACTTTTGGCAACACCCAGAAGGCCATAGATTTCCAACATGTGCAGTACTGAAGAGGTTTATAATCGTAATGGTCACTTGGAATGTGAATCTACTGGGCTAGATGGGGGGGGGGGAGGACACTGTGAAAATACTCACTAGTTGTTACCTTAGATCATAAGAGGTATAGCCTGTGACTGAAACTCCAAAATCAGAACGGCTGAAGTAATGGCACATTCCTGTTTCAGCTTTAAAAGTATACTCCGCCTCTCTCACCAGTTTCACGCGTGTCTGCAAGAAGACGAATCAAACGAGTTGCTTAACAACACATTTTTCCAATGAGGAACTAAAAGTGAATTAAAACACATGTCAACATTCTACGGGTCCAGCTAGGTTTTTCTAAACAAATATGTTTTTAGGAGGTGCAGTGGAGGCTCCAGTGTGTTGTCAGTAGGCAGGGAGTTCCAAAGTAACTGTCGCAATAAAAGATTGATTTCTTACAAATAACCCAGGGTTGCCAAACAGTGAAAATTTGGAAAGAAAAGTTGTTGAGCTTTTTTGGCAAAATCGCAAAACAAATGCCATTTTCGAGCTGTTCTTATAGAAAATTGGCAAAAGCGGCACTGCCAACAGCAGGAAGATGAGAGCCCGCTAGCCGTACTATAGATCTCAACTTATGTCAAGGTGGGAGAAATATTGCCTCAATGGAGGTCACATGATGAGCAGATGCTGGAGCAGGACCATCTACAGTGGTACCTCTGGTTCAGAACTTAATTCGTTTCAGAGGTCCGTTCTTAACCTGAGGTACCACTTTAGCTAATGGGGCCTCCTGCTGCCGCCACACAATTTCTGTTCTCATTCTGAGGTAAAGTTCTTAACCCAAGGTACTAAGCAGAGGTTAGCAGAGTCTGTAACCTGAAGTGTCTGTAACCCGAGGTACCACTGTATTGCCCATCTTGCCTGACTTATGACAGCCCTGGAGATATCTAACTGGCAAAAGTTGGAGACAATACAGTCATATCTCATGCTACGTTTGCTTCATGTTACGTTTTTTCAGGTTGCGTCCCGTGGCGACCTGGAAGTACCAGAAAGGGTTACTTCCGGGTTTCACTGCATGCGCAGAAGCAGTAAATCACGCTTCGCACATGCGCACAAGTGCCAAATCGCGCCACGCACCTGCACAGATACGGCGCTTCAGGTTGCGGGCTTTTCATGTTGCGAATGGGCATCCGGAACGGATCCCGTTCGCAACCAGAGTTACCACTGTATTTGGCACTACGCAACCTTTGATCTACTACAAGAGGGGCGTGTTTTTCAAGTCTGAGATTTGCCTTCTCTTTAGCCAACACTGTCACATGTTAACGGAGCCTGTAGGTTTGTAAGAAATGAATACCTGATTCAGCCAACTCAGCGCAGTAACCGTAGAGCCGCCGCTGCAGCCTTTATTCTCGTATGAACAGTCGATAACCTGCTGCACGCTGAGGTTCTCCAAAACGTTCCCTTTAATTGCGTACGCGGACTCTACTGCACTGACAACGCTGAAAGCCCAACAGCCGCCACACTGGAAAAGATGGGTGATGGATTACAACAGGAAGCGTAAAGATGAATGTAAAACAAACATTTCACACAGAAATTTATAGGATAAAAACTCCCCTTGCAAAATTAATGGATATGGAACAGTTAAATACAAACAAAAGTCATCAGATCAATGGCTGTTAAAGGATCAAGATCAGAACTGTCGTATTTGGACTAACTAAGAGTATTGGAGCAGGACGAAATAAGAACATCATTCCCTGAAATCCAGAACACAGGAAGTCATTCAGAATTGTTTAATTTGGTATTGGATAACTGGCTTTTTAATTGTATTATAATTTGGTATTGTATTAATGTGGCTTTTGTTGGATTGTTATAAATGAAAATTAATTTTAAAATTATTTAGAAAAAGAAAAACAATCGTCATTAGTTGACCTTCATACTTTTTTTCCACAAATTTATTTCAAAATAGCCTGTTTTTCACATAGTTCCATACAGATAGTGTTTTATCCTGCGGTGTTGCTCAACTGGCAGTAAGGCTTCCATCAGTGGAACAGGGAAGGAAGCAATTTTCAGGCATTTCCTGTCCCCCTGTGCTTCCCTATATCTGTTCTAGAGGGCCCCTCCCCCAAAAAACTTTCCAGAGCAGATTTAGGGTGGCTTTGCGACTGTATGAGGACGACCGAAAAGCCTTTCTGCCAGCTAAGCAACACCCATTGAGTTAATAATGACACATTTCTCAATTATACAATAATCTGTTTTGCAGTCTTTTCCAGATTTGCCTATCCCATCTATTTTCAGCAGCTATAGACAGACATGGTTGGATTTTTTAAAAAAATACGGCAAGTGCAGAGGCTTCAACTCGGCTTTTCTACTACCTGTAATGAAAAGGCCAGTTCATATCAACCAGATAAATGGTGCTATAAAAATGGACCACTGCAGTGTCAACAATGCAGATGTATTCTCATCTCAAAAGGTCACTGGAGCCCTCACTGTATTATCTTTTCTTTCTTTTTGCCAATTTATTGTTTCCCCCCCCCCAAATTTTAAACAAATCAATGCCAAATTAAATCAAATTTAATGCAGAAAAGATGACCTCCCACTCTTCATCCTAAATGTGTCCCTGTTTCCCCCTTTTGCTGCTTAATAGTACACACTTATCGGGATGCGGGTGGCGCTGTGGGTTAAACCACAGAGCCTAGGACTTGCTGATCAGAAGGTCGGTGGTTCGAATCCCCGCGACGGGGTGAGTTCCCGTTGCTCGGTCCCTGCTCCTGCCAACCTAGCAGTTCGAAAGCATGGCAAAGTGCAAGTAGATAAGTAGGTACTGCTCCGGCGGGAAGGTAAACAGCATTTTCATGCCCTGCTCTGGTTCACCAGAAGCGGCTTAAATCATGCTGGCCACATGACCTGGAAGCTGTATGCCGGCTCCCTCAGCCAATAAAGTGAGCTGAGCGCTGCAACCCCAGAGTCGGCCAAGATGGAACCTAATTGTCAGGGAACTGACATCGGAGCGAGAGGCGAAGGGGAGGCTCCCAGATGATGCTGGCGAAGGACCCAGCAGCAGGGGGAGAAACAGCTCAGTAGAGGGGGAAGCAAATCAGCGCAACACCAGGGATAGAAGGGGGGCAGATGGGGAAATCGGAGAGAGGGCTCCAGAACTCTTCACTGGAGATCAGTGAGGAGAGCCCAGGTCCTCCGCTACCCACGCCCTCCCTGCGCAGAAGACTCCCGCGCAGTGAGAGGAGGAGTAGACTGGGTGTCAAACAACTTTTATGTTGGAAGAGGTTCAAGAAACGGCCACTGACGGATTCTGCCAGCGACTGAGGCAGCCATGATGAGAAAGGGCTGTGCAGTCAGAAAGGTTTAACAAGGCAAATTAGCCCAGAAAGGCACCAGTTTACGCACGAGTAACTCATACCCATTACACTAATGGTCAGGGGTCCCTTAGTACACACCTATCTCTGGTTCACAATCCTTTCCTGATGTTCAACTCCCATTATTCAACAGCTGTCGATTTATCAATTACTACTCGTACATTTACCGAACAATACTATATACCCTTAAAGAACAAAAAAGGTTTCACATCCCCCTATCTATTTTAAAACATTACTTATTAATTCTGTGTTAATCTTCCTTTCTTATCTTATCATCTTGTCTCATTATATTACCTTAAGGTTGCTGGAGTTTTGAGGGAAGCCGGTCCAAAGTCTGGCAGAAAATCAACTGTGGAACTTACCGCTTCTTGATTCCTCACACTGGTAACGACATTCTTGTCCCTCCAATCAAACTTTGCTGGTAAGGGTGCTTCTGTTCCCTCTAGGCTCGCTCCCGGCACATACTTGGGAACTTTAAAAAGTCTACTTTGTAAGTAAGTAGCTTTAAAATAAAACAAAGCAAAAGTTCTGTTATTTTCTAGTTTTGATTACAGCCAATTCAGAGACATTGTTTCTAAAAACCAAACACTTGCATTTTTTCCAGTCATTATGATTTATAAAATCTAGATACTGCCCTTCATTCAAGGATCCTATGATTTACAGCGCTTTACAGTACAGAAACGCAAAAATAAATCACATAATAATGACAGAACAACCCCCCCCCCCCAGTTTAAAACACCAAAGGCCTGGGATAATCATAGAATGATAAAATTGTAGAGTTGGAAGGGGCCAGGTGGATCGTTAGTCTACCTCCCTGCAGTACAGGAATATTTTGCCCAACATGGGACTTGAACTCACAACCCTGAGATTAAGAGTCTCATGCTGAAGGCAGCCCTGTTAAAAAAGGTAAAGGGACCCCTGACCATTAGGTCCAGTCGTGGCCGACTCTGGGGTTGTGGCGCTCATCTTGCTTTATTGGCCGAGGGAGCCGGCGTACAGCTTCCGGGTCATGTGGCCAGCATGACTAAGCCGCTTCTGGGGAGCCAGAGCAGCACATGGAAACGCCGTTTACCTTCCCACCGGAGCGGTGCCTATTTATCTACTTGCGCTGGTGTGCTTTCGAACTGCTAGGTTGGCAGGAGCAGGGACCGAGCAACGGGAGCTCACCCCATCGCGGGGATTCGAACCACCGACCTTCTGATCGGCAAGTCCTAGGCTCTGTGGTTTAACCCACAGCGCCACCCACATCCCTAGCCCTGTTTAGGGAAGCTTTTCATATTTAATGCTGTATCATTTTTAACACTTGATTGGGAGCTGCCCAGAGTGGCTGGGGAAACTCAGCCAGATGGGCGAGGTATAAATAATATATTATTGTTATTGTTATTGTTATTGTTATTGTTATTGTTATTGTTATTGTTATTGTTATTGTTATTGTTATTGTTATTGTTATTGTTATTATTATTTATTTCTGCAAAAGTCTGGACTGCTCATTCTCAGGTGTACCCTAGACCCCGAGATATAAAACTATGAAGGGAAAAGATCCTGCTAGAGAAAGGGATGGTTAAATGAAATAAACTGAGAAAGGGATGATTAATAGCCGCAAAAGTAATAATTGTCATAGCAACATGCATAATGAAACATTCTGACAGGTTGAAGCTCAGAGAGTCTGAAATTTAGGGAGACCATAGATCTTCTCAAGACAAAAACGAGCACTTTAGTCCTGCTTAGCTTAGCATGATGTTCAGGCACACCACATCATATCAAAAGGATGTCAAAATAGCTTACACTGAAGATAAGGCAAGGCCTCAGTCCAGTATACCTGAAGGAGCGTCTCCAACCCCATCTTTCTGCCCGGACACTGAGGTCCAGCACCAAGGGCCTTCTGGCGGTTCCCTCACTGCGAGAAGCCAAGTTACAGGGAACCAGGCAGAGGGCCTTCTCGGTAGTGGCACCCGCCCTGTGGAATGCCCTCCCACCAGATGTCAAAGAGAAGAACAACTACCTGACATTTAGAAGACATCTGAAGGCAGCCCTGTTTAGGGAAGCTTTTAATGTTTAATAGACTATTGTATTTTAATATTCCGTTGGAAGCCGCCCAGAGTGGCTGGGGAAACCCAGCCAGATGGGCGGGGTATAAATAATAATAATAATAATAATAATAATAATAATAATAATAATAATAATAATATATTGTTGTTGTTGTTGTTGTTATGGTATTGTTTGCAAAAGCATTAAATATTTTGTAATGTAATACTCTGTACCTCTAAATTCTTCAGGAAACAAGTGGGAGAATTTATTTATTCCATAAACAGCAGTAGTGTTGTCGCTGGATGATAAGGAATTCAAATGCTTGATTCTCTTAATGCTTTCCTGAAAAAAACGAAAGCATAATTACACTGTTGAAATGTAATGAAGTCTGTCTGTATGTTTGTTGGGTGGCGTCTTGTACACCTCCTTCCGGCAACTCCTGAAATCAAGCTAGTGCCCAATGTCTTGTTCTGCTTTCCTTTGGATCACATCAGCAAGGCGGAGATGGGGATCTTGTCATCTGGGCAGCCCAAGACCTGCAGACAAACTGCCCGGGCTTGCGCCCAGGGAGGTCACTTGAGTTTTTCCCACCCCTCTTTTTGTTATTGTTATTTTGTTTTTTATAATATTTTGCTGTTATTCCATCTGGCCCTGGGGATTTCCCTATTTTTGTTTGATTAATTGCCTCAATTACTTCTTGAACTGAAATTTCTATACAGTGGTGCCCCGCTAGACGAATGCCTCGCAAGACAAAAAACTCGCTAGACGAAAGAGTTTTCCGTTTTTGAGTTGCTTCGCAAGACGAATTTCCCTATGGGCTTGCTTCGCAAGACAAAAATGTCTTGCAAGTTTGTTTCCTTTTTCTTAACACTGTTAATACAGTTGCGACTTGACTTTGAGGAGCAACTCATAGAACGCAGTGTACATAGCAGCCTTTTTTGAGGTTTTTAAAGACTTTGGTGATTTTTGAAGCTTTTCCAAAACTTCTTTTGCAGCCATTTGGTAAGTTAAGCTTTTAAAAAATTTTTTTTGGGGGGTTGGATTTTGGGTTGGGGTGTTTGGAATTCAAGGACTTGGTGTTGGGGAGGGGTTTGCAAGAATCTGGAAGCTTGTGTGTTTTTTTCTGCATTTTTATGATTTTCTGTGACCATTGGGCAACTCTGCTGTTTTTTTAAAAAAATTCTGGATTTGAATTTCTGTGTGCTGGGTGGCTGGGGGAACAGTTGGGGAGGGGTTTGCAAGAATCTGGAAGCTTGTGTGTTTTTTTCTGCATTTTTCTGATTTTCTGTGACCATTGGGCCACTCTGCTGTTTTTTAAAAAAATTCTGGATTTGAATTTCTGTGTGCTAGGTGGCTGGGGGAACAGTTGGGGAGGGGTTTGCAAGAATCTGGAAGCTTGTGTGTTTTTTTCTGGCATGGAGAGGCTGCCAGTTCTGATGTTTCTGCGGCTGAAGACTTTGCAGCGGAGTTCCTGGAGGTTGTGAAGACGGAGGGCTACGTTCCACAGCAGGTCTTCAACTGCGACGAGACCGGGCTGTTTTGGAAGAGGATGCCCAAAAGGACTTTCATCACACAGGAGGAAGCCAAGTTGCCTGGCCACAAGCCCATGAAGGACCGTCTGACCCTGCTCTTCTGTGCCAACGCAAGCGGCGACCTGAAGATCAAGCCCCTGCTGGTGTACCACTCGGAGAACCCACGGGCCTTCAAGAAACACAAGGTCGACAAGGAGTGGCTGAGTGTCATGTTGCGATCCAACAGCAAGGCTTGGGTCACACATGTGCTGTTTGTGGACTGGGTCAATCTTGCTTTTGGCCCTGCTGTCAAACAGTACCTGCTGGACAACGACCTGCTGCTGAAGGCTTTGCTTCTGATGGATAATGCTCCTGCTCATCCTAAAGGCCTTGAGGAGGACTTGTTGGAGGAGTTCAGCTTCATCAGCATCATGTTCCTGCTGCCTAACACCACACCACTGCTCCAGCCGATGGATCAGCAGCTCATCGCCAATTTCAAAAAACTCTACACCAAGGAGCTTTTCAGGCGATGCTTCGAGGTGGCTGATTGCACCACCATCACCCTGCGGGAATTCTGGAAGGACCACTTCGACATCGTCACCTGCTTGAAGATGATCACCACGGCCTGGAACGGGATCAGCCAGAGAAATTTGAATTGCGCTGGGCGCAGCCTGTGGCCGGACTGTGTGGCACCAAGTGACTCTGATGCACCAGAGTCAACAGTGGTGCAGGACATTGTTGCCTTGGGGAGGACCATGGGCCTGGAGGTCACAGAGGAGGATGTCAGCGAGCTGGTGGAGGAGCACGACCATGAGCTGACCACCCAGGAGCTGGTTGAACTGCAGGCAGAGGTTGCGCAGGAGCAGGCCTGGCTGGAAGAGGAGGAAGCAACTGAGGAACGGCTGTCCTCCAAAGAACTGAGGGACATTTGCCTGAAGTGGAAGGATGTGCAGGCTTTTGCATAGCGGCACCACCCTGACAAGCACGTGGCACATGACCTTGTGAACACTTTTGATACGAGGGTCATGTCGCCTTTCAGGGAGGTGCTGAAAAGGCGGATGAAGCAGCAGACCATGGACAGGTTCTTCAGCAAGAAGCAAAGAGTGGAAGAGGAACCTTCTTCGAGTTGTCCCCCAGAGTCTTAGAAAATGTATGTACAGTACACTTTGGTGATTTTTAAATGTTTTTCTGTCATGTTTAGAAACTTAAATTATTGTTCCTTCAATTTTTGAAATGCTCTTTACAGTATGTGTGACTTTAAAGAGCACTTAATAAACTCTTGTTGTACCAAATTTGGCTTTGTTTGGACTTTTTTTGACTATAGGAACGCATTAATTGATTTTCAATGCATTCCTATGGGAATTCGTGATTCGCAAGACGAAAAATTCGCTAGGCGAAAAAACTCGCGGAACGAATTAATTTCGTCTTGCGAGGCACCACTGTATTTAATATCCTCATTTGATCCTCTGTTATCTTTGGTAATTCACTATTTTTAATACAGTTTTCTATCCTATTTGAATCTTCAGTTCTTTCTCTGTAAAGATCAGTAAAATATTTTACAAAAGCCTCCCTTATTTCTTTTGGTTTCTCAGTTATCCTACCATTAAGCTTTATTCAATTCGCATACAGTGATACGTCGGATTACATATGCCTCAGGTTACATACGCTTCAGGTTACAGACTCCGCTAACCCAGAAATAGTACCTCGGGTTAAGAACTTTGCTTCAGGGTGAGAACAGAAATCGTGCAGCGGCAGCAGGAGGCCCCATTAGCTAAAGTGGTGCTTCAGGTTAAGAACAGTTTCAGGTTAAGAACGGACCTCCGGAACGAATTAAGTACTTAACCTGAGATACCACTGTAGTTATTCTGTTCACTTTTTCTCAATTGCCATGCCAAAAGTTTCCCTGTTTTATTGGCGTTTTCAAAAAAAATAAAAATAAAATAAATTCCATGCGATTTCCTCACTAATTACCATAGAATACTGTGACTCCATTGTCTCTCAAGACAGAAAGATGATGACAACAACAACTAGGCACAGGCCTGTCAACAAACCTGGACGCTACCTCTGCTGTTTCCCAAGTGTTTCTTTGGGATCAAAAAGACAAGTTACACTGGGGTGTGTGTGTAATGGAATATAAGAGATTTATCTGAGAATTAGCAATCTGCATTTGTAGTTGTTATGTGTGTGTAGCTTTGTTTTATGTCCCAACAGTTATACAGTGGTACCTCTGGTTGCAAACGGGATCCATTCCAGAGCCCCGTTCGCAACATGAGCAGAATGCAACCTGCCTCTGCACAGGCCATGATTCGCCGCTCCTGTGCATGCGCATGACATAATTTTGCGTGTCTGCGCATGCGCGAGTGGCGAAACCCAGAAGAAACCCTTTCCGGTACTTCCACGTTGCCGCAGGACGTAACCTGAACCAAACATAACAAGTGGTATGACTGTATCAGTGATGGGGAAAACTGTGGCCTACTAGGTGTTTGACTCCAGCTCCCAATAGCCTTGCCCAACATGGCTAGCGATCAGGGATGATGGAAGTTTCTGTCTAGGGTACCTGGAAGCCCACAGGTTGGACGCCCACTTTGTACTATCAGCTAGCGATAATACCTGCCCTCTTTTGACCTGCCACATTGACCTGTAACAACTGTGGAGCACCACAGTTAACCAAATAAGGCGCTTCTTCCCATACTGGTACAGTGTGTCAGGAAATCTTGCCTCAGTTAGGAGAAACTGGCCACTCTCCAGGCACCCGGCTTGACCTCCTGTTGACCTCCCTGTTTGCATTCCCGAGCAGGATCCAGGCTAGGTCACGATCGGCGATTCTCCTCAAACGTGAGAAGAACACACCACTCTTCCCTGCCCCCGGGCAAGGGAAAGAGATAGACAGAAATGTATTTACATGCCTTTATTTCTGTCTTTGCAGCGTTACAGAGAAACACGTCTGCTCTCTTCAAACTCCAACAGCAGAGAGCCAAACTCCACCTCCTGTACTTCCTGTACAGTTCAAATTACACTCTGAGCTAAATCCGGTGCTCAGCACTGTGAATAGACTGTCCCTCTGTTCCCAAGGAACAGTCCCAACATTCCCATTATGTTTTGCTTCCAAGCTGCTAGCTCGTGGTCGCATTGCTCCTTTTCCGTAACACAGTGATACCTCGGTGTCAGGGAACTGCCAGCGGCTCAAAGGGGAGAGATAGAAGGGCAGTGGTGTTACAGGGAGCCTCCAAAAATCTTGCGAAGCAGTTCCTCTTCTGGCAAGGAGGAAAGCCCCACCTCCAGTGGAGAAGAGGTGCAAGGACCAGAGAATGCTAGGAAGAGCCTTAACACCGAGCCTGAGCAAGCTGGAGAGGCGGGGAGCACGCCCTTGCGCAGTAATCTGAGGCGCATGGAGGGGTGGAAAAGGCTGGGGGTGATGAGACTTTTATGTTGAGGGAGGTACAAAAACAGATCACTCCCAGATTCTGCTAGCGATTGAGCCAGACATGAACTTATGACGCTCTTCACTGTAAATAGTTTGCCCCAAAATAAAGCCTGTAAAAAACAGGTGGGAGTCTTGCTTGGTTACTCTTGAGCAACTGCAACAGAATCTGACACTTGGGTTGCAAACGTGATCCATGCGGGAGGCACGTTCGCAACCCACAGCGTTCGCAGCCTGAAGCGCCGTGTCTGCGCATGCGCATGATGTGATTTGGCGCTTCTGTGCATGCACGTGACATTATTTTGTGTTTCTGCGCATGCACGAGCGTCGAAACCCGGAAGTAACCCATTCCAGTACTTCCGGGTTTGGCGCGGTCCGCAACCCAAAAATGCGCAACCCGCAGCGTTCATAACCCGAGGTATGACTGTATCTTCCATTAAATCATCAATGGAAGTGGGTTCATTCACATCTTTTCTCTACAATTCTAGGCACAGGTATGGGGTTTCCAGGTCTGTTTCTGAGCGTCCCCCCCCCTTTTTTTGTCCTTCAAAAGCTGCTCTTTACCACTGAAAACCATTCTACTGAAAACCCAAATTGCTGTTTGCTCCTAACCTGCAGACACTTCTGAAGAAATGGATTTATTTAGGGTCTTACCGGCATCCATCCCTTAATTTTTCTACCTTCTCTTCTTTCTTCATCCACACAGCTTTCTGTTTGCATATAGGCACATTTCATTTAAGGTACCTTAAGTGTGCCTTACGCCATAATCGCAGAACTTCCAAGTGTCCCTATTTTCCAGGGATGTCCCCGATTTAGAGAAGCCGTCCCGGTTTCTGATTTGATCCTGGAATGTCCCACTTTTCCTTAGGATATCCCTATTTTTATTGGAGAAATATTGGAAGGTATGGAGTTTTCTGACTCCGGAGCCATCTGAAGGCCATCCTGTACAGTCATACATCATGTTACATTTGCTTCAGGTTGAGCGTTTTCAGGTTGTGTCCTGCGGTGACCCGGAAGTACTGGAAAGGGTTACTTCAGGGTTTCGCTGCTTGCGCATGCACAGACGTGCAAAATGATGTCATGCACATGCGCAGAAGCAGCGAATTGCAACATGCACAGACGCAGATCCCGTTCACAACCAGAGGTACCACTGTATAGGGAAGTGTTTTTTAATGTTTAATGATTTTGTGTGTGTGTGTGTGTGTGTGTGTGTGTGTGTGTGTAGGAAGCCACCAGAGAAGCTGGGGCAACCCAGTAAGATGTGTGAGGTATAAATAGTAAAATTATCATTATGGAATGGGACGTCCAATTTTCACTGGAGAAATGTTGGAAGGGTATGTAATCAGCTACATGCAATTAACGTAAACAGTGAAAGTACAATGGGTTTTTCCCCCAGTGGTTCCCAACCACCAAGTGCCAAGAGGGACTCTCGAAGCCCAGTGATTGCACTTCCACAAGATTACTTGCTGAACTTAAAAAATGCTAAACACACAAACATTTATTTGTTGTATGCCAAGACAGGAATTGGCTGAACAGTACCAACCTACCACAAGGACCCACAATTTCTGAGCAATTCCCTGTTCATCTATGTTGCAGCCAAATTAGCAGAGAATCTCATAGCTCACAAAATTAGTATGGCATACAGTGGTACCTCAGATTAAGTATTTAATTCGTTCCGGAGGTCCGTTCTTAACCTGAAACTGTTCTTAACCTGAAGCACCACTTTGGCTAATGGGGCCTCCTGCTGCTGCTGCGCCGCCGGAGCACGATTTCTGTTCTTATCCTGAAGCAAAGTTCTTAACCTGAAGCACTATTTCTGGGTTAGCGGAGTCTGTAACCTGAAGCATATGTAACCTGAAGCGTATGTAACCCGAGGTACCACTGTAATAAACTTTCACCAACAACAGCCCCACTTTCAGGATTTAGGCTTTTAAGTCTGACATCTTGTGGTGAAGATGAGGAGTACAAAAACTATCCACTTTGATTTATTCACTGAAAAATATTTGTTGGAAATAGTCTCCTAAGCATCTGCTGTTCACTGCTTGTCAATTTTACAGGGGGAAACATCTTTGAAATTAGGCTTATTCTTCTTCCTTCAACCGCACATCAAAACCCACTTTTCCTGTATGTCTTTCTCCTTAACCCCCGTAAACTCCAAACTATTTTTCTCCTTCTGCACCCTTTGTTTTTCCCACCCCTCTTTTTGTTATTTTATTTCCTCTAACCTTTTAAATGGCAAAGCATACAGATGGTGCCATAGAAAACAAGACAAGTAACTTTTGTATGAACTCCCAGCTGAATACGAAGCTAAACTATTGGAATCAATAGGAAGCAGCGCTGGGCGATTACAATATTATTATTATTATTATTATTATTATTATTATTATTATTATTATTATTATTATTTTTTAATACAGGTTATATATTTTATTATATAATAATTCAATATCTACACCTCCCTTTATCCAAATATCCCAGGGTGGGGCACAGCATTAAAAACATAATTTAAAGAGCAGACCTGGGGATCTGAAAGGGGGTGGTCGCCAACAAAGCTTTACTCGAGAGTAGACCCATTGAAATCCATGTCTGTGATTCAATTGGGTCCATTAGTTCCAGAGGGGTCCGCTCGGGAGTAAATTGTGCGGCAGATGCACACCATACGCTTAAATGGCATGGCTCCCCACCAACCCAAAATCCTGGGACCTGTAACCCCACCCCACCCCATATCTGATGCCCGGAATTTATTTTTTAAGGAGGAGGGAGAAGCCATATGCTTTAAATATGTGTTGGATACGCGCGTGTGCCTTGGCTGCGCCGCCACATTTGGGACTGGGATGGAGATCTCGCCTCCAGCCCCACAAGGAAGCAGCGCGCATGGACCAGGACTCCTGCCGGCCTCTCCCTCTCCTCTCCCCGCTCGCACCTACCTGCAAGGCGGCTTCCTCCGTCCCCTCGCTGCCCCTGGGATGCAAGGATCCGGGATGCCTGGATCCGGGACGCCGACCCTCTCCGGCTCCCAGGAGGGGCAGCAAGCAGGAGAAGAGAAGCCACGGCTTCATGGAGAGCCTCTCCGGAAGAGCTGCGCCCTGGCGCCGCTTGGTTTTCTGCACGACTCGTTTTTTCCCTTTCGCTTTGCTGGCTCCTCCTTCTCCCCAGAGAAGAAGCCTCAAAAAAGACTTTTGCGCTTCTGAGCCCTCCTGCTGCCTTCGGCTCGGCTCTTTTGTTCCACTTGTCGCTGCAGAAAGCGCTTTTGAGTGGTCCCTCCGGGAGGGAGGGAGAGAGGGAGGGATAAGTGGCGTCGCCTCCAGCCTTGCAACTTGGCAAAACTTGTCACTGCAAAAACTTGTCACTGCAAAAAAAGACGGTGGCTCTCAACCTCAAGCTGAATCTCTGGCTTCCCCCCTTTTGGACCCTGGGCTCTCCTTCCTTGCAGGTTTTTAATAATAATACATAATAATAATAAAATTTATTTATACCCCGCCCTCCCCAGCATAGCTGTCAACTTTCAGATTTGAAAATAAGGGATCAGCAGCCTCGAAAATAAGGGATCAGTAGCCTTATCTGTCCTGGGGACAGTCTATGGGATATCTAACAATCTGGGATAGCAGCGGGAAGCAGCGGGAAACGGTGCTGGAATAAGGGGATTTCCCGCAAAAAAGGGAAGGTTGACAGCTATGCTCCCCAGCCAAGACTGGGCTCAGGACAGCTAAAGGTAAAGGGACCCCTGACTATTAGGTCCAGTCGTGGCTGACTCTGGGGTTGCGGAGCTCATCTCGCTTTACTGGCCGAGGGAGCCGGCATACAGCTTCCGGGTCATGTGGCCAGCATGACTAAGCCGCTTCTGGTGAACCAGAAAGTACAGCTCCCATAGAGGCAAAGGTAAAGGGCTCCCTGACCATTAGGACCAGTCGTGGCCAACTCTGGGGTTGCGACGCTCATCTCATTCTATTGGCCGAGGGAGCTGGCGTACAGCTTCCGGGTCATGTGGCCAGCAGGACTAAGCCGCTTCTGGCGAACCAGAGCAGCGCACGGAAACGCCGTTTGCCTTCCCGCCAGAGCGGTACCTATTTATCTACTTGCACTTTGAAGAGCTTTTGAATTGCTAGGTTGGCAGGAACAGGAACTGAGCAATGGGAGCTCACCCTGTAGCGGGGATTCGAACCGCCGACCTTCTGATTGGCAAGTCCTAGGCTCTGTGGTTTAACCCACAGCGCCACAACACCAGGTAAAAACAGTGGATTAAAGTACAACTTAAAAACAAGATTTAGTACAACATTAAAATGCAGCCCCATTTCAGCAGGAACTCAAATCAAAAACATTTTAGGGATGAAAGTGTCAAATCTTCACCAAGGCCAACTATAAGCATCCAATTACAGATAGGTAGCCGTGTTGGTCTGCCATAGTCAAAATAAAAAAGTTCCTTCCAGTAGCACCTTAAAGACCAACTAAGTTAGTTCTTGGTATGAGCTTTCGTGTGCATGCACACTTCTTCAGATACACTGAAACAGAAGTTGCCAGATCCTTCTATATAGTGAGAAGGTGGGGAGGGGTATTACTCAGAAGGGTGGTGGGAATGGGAGATTGGCAGATAGCTGAGATGAGCCTGTTGACGACTCTTAACGACTGTAATAGGTCTTACAGGAAAAGGCAAGGGGTGAGAAGGTGAGAAATGGCTTAGTCATGTATAATGGGATAAGAATCCAATGTCTTTGTTCAAACCAGGTCTCTCCATGGTTTTAAGTTTGGTAGTGAGTTGCAATTCAGCAGCTTCTCTTTCCAGTCTATTTCTGAAATTCCTTGGTAGTAAAACAGCTACTTTGAGATCTTGTATAGAATGTCCTGGGAGATTGAAGATTGCAGGGGGCTGGACTAGATGACCCCAAAGGTCCCTTCCACAACTACGATTCTAGATTCTCATTTCCCCTTACACAGAACTCTTGTGGGATTTCAAAACATCCCACTTAGATCCCAGGAGGAAGCTTTTGATTTCATCCAGACTCTCTTTATAACATACCCTTATTACTCTAGTTTCAGGTAGGTAGCCGTGTTGGTCTGTCGTAGTCAAAACAAAATAAAATAATAACAAAATTCCTTCCAGTAGCACCTTAGAGACCAGCTAACTTAGTTACAGTGGTACCTCGGGTAAAGTACTTACTTCGTTCCGGAGGTCCGTTCTTAACCTGAAACTGTTCTTAACCTGAAGCACCACTTTAGCTAATGGGGCCTCCTGCTGCTGCTGCGCCGCCGCGGCACGATTTCTGTTCTCATCCTAAAGCAAAGTTCTTAACCAGAGGTACTATTTCTGGGTTAGCGGAGTCTGTAACCTGAAGCGTATGTAACCTGAAGCGTATGTAACCCGAGGCACCACTGTATTGGTATGAGCTTTTGTGTGCATGCACACTTCTTCAGATACTCTGTTTCTTATTTACTGCATTTGTAACCCAAGGTGGCTTACCCAGGTGTTTAGAAACCCTGGCGGGAATTTTAATCTGTTAACATTTTAAATTTTTCCATGTTTTAATGCACTGAAACTTTTTTCCTGATTTTACGGTTTTATCTTTTTTGTAAACGTGCTTTGATTTATTGTTTTGGGGGGTTTTTTGCCATCAAGCGATGTGTAAATTTTATGAAATAAAATTTTAAAAATGAACATATGCTTCTCCTCTCTCCTTGCTTAATCCACACAACACCCCTGGCGTGAGAGGCAGTGACCGGCCCCCAAGGTCATCCGCTGAGCAAGTGGAGATTCGAACCCACGTCTCCAAGGGACGCCCATAACCCTAAACCACCACAGGGCACTTCCACTTTTATTAAAAAGACACTCTGTTAAAAAGAGGTTGGTGCCAGCAAGGGACATGAAAACAAAATGGTTTGTTCGTTCTGTGCCGGACATGACATTCTTGTGACTAGATTAATCATTCATTTCATTAAGGTCAACATCTGGACGTTTCACCATCAGTACAAGCCATGAGTCGAGAAGTTATTGTTCACTGTGCAGAGCAGGATCTAGATCCAAATTACACCCAGGAGGTCTTCAGCATTGCCAGGAATTTATTCAATTTTTATTTATTTTTTTGCAAAATGTGGGAGCTAACCTGGAGGGAGGTGGAACTGGAGAACAGAAATATACCCGAGGAGTGACAGGTCTTGTTTTGGGGATGTGTGCTTCTTTCTTTATTTTTATTTTTTATTAGGAATTTAAACAGAACATATTATCTTAAAACATATCATCCTTAATCCCCCCCCATTTTTGCCCTCCCCCTCCCTCCCATAATCAACCCCTCCCCTCCCCGCCCCCTCCGACTTCCCTCAGTTCCAATCTCTGGTTTCTCTATAAACGCTATTCTCTACATATTACAACTGTGTAAAAATCCTTAATTTGTCTAACTGCTTATTATCAATAAAAAGTTTGTGAGTGTTTATTCAAAACCTGCCAAGGAGTCCAATTCACGTTGTTGCGTCTTTAAATACTTTGTAAAAGGTTCCCGTTCGTCTTTAAAGGCACAGTTATCCTTGTCCCGTAGCTTGTGTGTCAATTTTGCCAATTCTGCGTAGTCCATCAGTTTCTCTTGCCATAATTCTTTAGTCGTGATTTCCTCGATCTTCCATCTTTGTGCTATTAAAACTCTCGCAGCCGTTGTCGCATACATGAAGATGTTTTCCAACTTCTTTGGCAGGTCTTTTCCTACAATCCCTAAGAGAAACGCTTCAGGTTTTTTAACAAATGTTAGGGGGGGGAGTGTGCTTCGATCTCTCCTGCCCCCCATCTCAGGAGCATGTATGGAAGGAACAGAAATTGGTTTCCTATTCTCTTCCTCCGCTAGCAACAGGCCCAGTTTTCAGGTTGCCAGAAGCTGCTGCGTAATTGAAACTTTGCTTTTGTGGGATCTCATTCCTCTGCGGTGTAAATGCAGGGTGCAATTGCAAGCAGATGGAATAACGTGATACAGTGGTACTTCAAGTTAAGTACTTAATTCGTTCCGGAGGTCTGTACTTAACCTGAAACTGTTCTTAACCTGAAGCACCACTTTAGCTAATGGGGCCTCCTGCTGCTGCCACGCTGCCGGAGCACGATTTCTGTTCTGTTCTGTTTCTGGGTTAGCAGAGTCTTTAACCTGAAGCGTATGTAACATGAAGCGTATGTAACCTGAGGTACCACTGTATGAAGTGCATTGTCTCATCTTTCTAGCAAAACCAGAGATTTGCATCGGTTTAAACAAACTACAAAGCCATAGGGCTTATTTTATTTGATGGTTGTCTTTAGCCAGAATGAAAAGAGTTGAAAATGGAAAGTTTCCACTTGCTTAAAAATTACATTTAAAGGTAAAGGTACCCCTGCCCGTACGGGCCAGTCGTGACCGATTCTAGGGTTGTGCGCTCATCTCACTCTAGAGGCCGGGAGCCGGCGCCGTCCGAAGACACTTCCGGGTCACGTGGCCAGCGTGACAAAGCTGCTCTGGCAAGCCTGCACCAGCGCAGCACACGGAAATGCCGTTTACCTTCCCACTATAAAGCGGTACCTATTTATCTACTTGCACTTAAGGGTGCTTTCGAACTGCTAGGTGGGCAGGAGCTGGGACCGAACGACGGGATCTCACCCCGCCGCGGGGATTCGAACCGCCGACCATACGATCGGCAAATTCTAGGCACTGAGGTTTTACCCACAGCGCCACCCGCGTCTTTAGCCAGAATGGAAAGAGTTGAAAATGGAAATTTTCCACTTGCTTAAAAATTACGTTTAGTACTGCCTTAATTTCATGCTTGATAACAAGCTCACAATTTCTTCAGGCTTGTAAGGAAGCGTGAAGAAACCATGGGTTTTTATAGATGTATGCTGCCAAGAAGTTCATCAAACCTAATAAATGTATTTTATCTTTACTCAATGACCCATATGGCACGTTACTTCATTAAAATGGGCGTTTGTTGTTTTTCCTTGTGCTGTGTGAGAGGAGATCTTAAGATGCTGGTCAAGGTAAACGGTTTTCTGTCCCTTCTTTTGCAGCTCATTTCCTTGGCAATAGGCTCAGATGTGGCATGTGATTTGTAGGAGTTTTCAAAAGACACAACCTCACATAACAGCATTCACCAAAAATGTTTCAGAATTCGATTACAGTGGTACCTTGGTTTACAAACTTAATCCGTTCTGGAAGTCCATTCTTAAACCAAAACTGTTCTTAAACTGAGGTGTGCTTTCCCTAATGAGGCCTTCCACTGGCAGTGTCCTTCCACTGTTCGGATTCTGTTCTTAGACCGAGGTAAAGTTTTTAATTTCCTTTCTTTTCCTTTCCTTTCCTTTCCTTTCTCCCCCTGGCCAGTTTGTCTTACGCATTGGCCTCTGATGACGGGTTTCATGGCATCCCATAGGGCCAAGATTTTAGCATTCGGGACAGCATTTTCTAGGAAGTAAAACTTTACTTCTTGACATTTTGTCTGTTGATAAGAGAGAATCAAAAGCCCAGCGAAATAAACTTGGCGTTAGCAAGTCCATTGCTATAGAAATCGGGGCATGGTCTGAGACGGAAATATAGTGGTACCTCTGGTTGTGAACGGGATCCGTTCCAGAGCCCCGTTCGCAACCTGAGCAGAACGCAACCCATGTCTGCGTGTGTGCGGGTCACGATTCGCCACTTCTGCGCATGCGCGTGAAGTCATTTTAAGCATCTGCACATGCGCAGGTGGCAAAACCCGGAAATAACCTGTCAGGGAACTGACATCATAGCAGAGGGGAGAGGCGGTGCTTCCCGATTCTGCAGAAGAAGGAATGAGTAAGGGTAGAGAGAGAACATCACCTGGGGAAGAATGTCCAGGTGACACCAGGAAGAAGGAAGAGGGGGAAAGCATCTCGGAGGAGAGGCTCCGAGACCCTGACACTGAAGGCAGTGAAGAGAGTGGAGGGCCACCCCTGGGCACGCCCACTCTGCGCAGAAGGGTTTCGCGCAGAGAGGCGAGGCGGAGATTGTCCGTCAAGGAGCTTCTATGCTGGAAGAAGTTTAGAAGACGCCCACTCACGGATTCGTCGAGCGACTGAGCAGCAGCAGCACCCAGGCTGCTCAGTCAGGGAAAGACACAACCCACCCCTAAGCAGTTTGGAACCGCTAGAGGTTTACACACAAGCAACCCCAATTCCCGTGACATAACCCTTTCCGGTACTTCCGGGTCGCCATGGGACGCAACCTGAAAATACTCAACCTGAAGCAAACGCAACACAAGGTATGACTGTAATTCCTATATCCGCTGCTTTTTTCCTTAAAAATGCTTTGATTTTGACTCAAGAAAATCACCATTTTATAGTTCAAATCGGGGGAAATGAATACAGGAAATGGACAAAAGTACAAAGAACATGCAGGACCTCCTATTACACAGCTGATAGCTCACAGTAACTTCCACATCTTCCCGATTCCTCTGGTGTCTGTTGCCAGATGCCGTCCTTTCAAAAACCATGAATTTACATATACTAAAGGCTTAAACAAACTCAAAAGGGGAGCGCCTGCCAAGTTTATAAACATTAAGCTGGCTAAAGTGTTTAAATGCAATGAAGCTTTTGTTGGAGTCAGCATTAAATTAATCTGAGAGAAACCACGTTCCACGCTCACTTGTTGAAATTGGGATGTTCTTGATTGTGCTTAAAAGAGGCATAAGAGATGATGGAATCTTTTCTGAGAGGTACTCTTGAAAACCCCTTAGGATTTGTCTATCGGGAAGTCTAAATCTGTCGCACAAGTTCATTATTCCACACTGCTTCACACATTAAACACCCGCTCCCGTCTGAGATTCAGGAAACACCGTGACGGGAAATGAGGGATAGCAACGTAACTGATGATTCACCAGGCTAAAATTTTTAGTTTCTTCTCACGTTAGATTCACAAAATGTTTAGGGGGGGGGCTATGTGTCCCCTGCATACCCCCAGAAAGAAGCACTGCCTATATATATTTTTTGTCACTTTACACCAATGATCTTCGGATATGAAAATATGTCTAAATGGGCCGCTGAACCATACCTGTAGTATTGGGATGTGACTTCCCTGTCAGTTTGGTGACTCAGCCGCCAGGGATCGCATAAATTATCGGCATGCAGAAGCTTAGTGAGGACTTCACCTGGCTTTAGGGATCTGGTACAGGAGCCCTTACGGTTGATCGCAGGATTTAAGCAATCGTTCAGATCTCCAATGATTTGGCCTTCTTGAAATCCTCATAGAAAAGAAATAAAACTCTCAAGAAAATCAACTTGGCCCGTATTGGGGACATATAAGTGACCTATGGTTAGTTTCTCAGACCCCAGGTAAAGGTAAAAGGACCCCTGACCATTAGGTCCAGTTGTGACCGACTCTGGGGTTGCGGGGATTCGAACCGCCGACCTTCTGATCGGCAATCCCTAGGCTCTGTGGTTTAACCCACAGCGCCACCTGTGTCCCCCTGAGCCTTTTAATATGTGATACCTGTATTTTGGGTCTGTTATGGAGTCTGTTATGGTAAATGGGTGGGGTTTTTTTGCAGGATCCTAGAACACAGGTTTGATCTTCTAACTATTTGCCCTTTAACAGAGGAGTTGATGCTCTGCCTGTTTTTATTTTGGCGCGTCTTTTATATCAGGATTATATCCTGATGCCCCTTTTTCAGGAGCGCTTTGCCCCCATGATTGAGGGGGTCCAAGGCCATGTGATGTCATCACGCTGTGTGCATGCATGATGTTAACACGCCTCACGGACTGATGTCTCATGCCAGAACAGGATTGGATGTGGACCAAGAAGCTGAAATTTAATTCAAGCGGGTTATATTGCATTCCCTGGAAGAACCATGTTTGCAATTGCAACTTGGAAGTAGCCTTAGACAGAATGCAACTCCTTGACTTTTAGGGGGGTCGCAATGACCTGGAGCACCTTTTACCAGCTTCGCCAAGAAGCAACAATAGCAACCTTTCATAAATAAATGGGACCTGGCCCTTGTCATTCACGCCCGAGTTATACTACCACTGAATGTAAGGTATTGGATTATATTGTTATACTATATTTACTGCACTGTAATTATAGGTGTAGGGACATGGGTGGCGCTGTGGGTTAAACCACAGAGCCTAGGACTTGCTGATCAGAAGGTTGGTGGTTCGAATCCCTGTGACGGGGTGAGTTCCCATTGCTCAGTCCCTGCTCCTGCCAACCCAGCAGTTTGAAAGCACATCAAAGTGCAAGTAGATAATTAGGTTATCCAGCGGGAAGGTAAACGGCGTTTCCGTGCGCTGCTCTGGTTCGCCAGAAGCGGCTTTGTCTTGCTGGCCACATGACCCAGAAGTTGTACACTGGCTCCCTCGGCCAATAAAGCGAGATGAGCGCCGCAACCCCAGAGTCAGTCACGACTGGAGCTAATGGCCAGGGGTCCCTTTACCTTTAATTATAGGTGTGGGTGACTTCTGGCTGCCCAGATGTTGCTGGACTACAACTTCCAGATGCACTGGCTGGGCCTGATGGGAGTTGGAGCCCAACATCTGGAAAGCCACAGGCAAACCATTGTTGCTGCAATTCTGTGTGGGGCTGCCCTTGTAGACAGTCGGAAAACTACTTGAGAGCCAGTGTGGTGTAGTGGTTAAGAGCGGTAGTCTTGCAATCTGGAGAACTGGGTTCGCGTCTCCGCTCCTCCACCTGCAGCTGCTGGGTGACCTTGGGCCAGTCACACTTCTCTGAAGTCTCTCAGCCCCACTCACCTCACAGAGTGTTTGTTGTGGGGGAGGAAGGGAAAGGAGAATGTTAGCCGCTTTGAGACTCCTTTGGGTAGTGGTAAAGCGGGATATCAAATCCAAAACTCTCTCTCTACCTTTGATCCAAAACACAGCTAGGATTTTAACTGGGGCCCAGCTGCTGGATTAAATTATTTCAGGCTTGTATTACCTTTACTTGTTTCTGGGCTCAACTGAGCATACTAATGTTAATCTTCAAAGGTCTTGTCAGTCTATGACCTGGTTACCTGAAGAACCGCCTACCCACTTACAAAGCTGTCGTGCCTGAAGATCAGCTTCAGACGCTCTGCGTCCCTTCCTTATTAGCAGTGCAATTAGAAAATGCAGGCGGTACCACTTTGGTGGCGCAATAAACTTGTCAGAGAGATTTGTCAGAATCCTCTTCCTGCGTTTAGATAAGTGTTCAAGCAGGATTCTTGGATTGTTAAATGTTTGCTGCCGGGATGCTTTGATTGGTCTGACGCTGCAATGACATCACACTAATAATTACTGTTTGCTGCGATGGATTTCTTGGTTGCTTCGAATAAAAGAGCTAAAAATACTGATTAACAAATGTGCCAAATTTGAGACACATCACTACATAAAGTGCTAAAATAACCAAAGTGAAGCATTACGGAGAAGGGTCTGATGTGTCGTTTAGACCATGGGTAGGCAAACTAAGGGATGCGGGTGGCGCTGTGGGTTAAACCACAGAGACTAGGACTTGCTGATCAGAAGGTCGGCGGTTCGAATCCCCGCGACAGGGTGAGCTCCCGTTGCTCAGTCCCTGCTCCTGCCAACCTAGCAGTTCAAAAGCACGTCAAAGTGCAAGTAGATAAATAGGTACCGCTCCGGCAGGAAGGTAAACGGCGTTTCCCTGCGCTGCTCTGGTTCGCCAGAAGCGGCTTAGTCCTGCTGGCCACATGACCCGGAAGCTGTACGCCAGCTCCCTCGGCCAATAAAGCGAGATGAGCGCCGCAACCCCAGAGTCAGTCACGACTGGACCTAATGGTCAGGGGTCCCTTTACCTTTACCTTTAGGCAAACTAAGGCCCAGGGATGGTCCGGGAGTCAGTGTGTTTTTACATGAGTAGAATGTGTCCTTTTATTTAAAATGCATCTCTGGGTTATTTGTGGGGCATAGGAATCTGTTCATCCCCTCCCCCCCAAAATATAGTCCAGCTCCCCACAAGGTCTGAGGGACAGTGGACCGGCCCCTGGCTGAAAAAGTTTGCTGACCCTCTGGTTTAGATTGTAAGCCAGAGAACCGAGGCTGCCTCTTTTTAAACGTTTCTCTCTATAAGCTCTTGGGAGTCTTTTCTGCTGAAGAGCAGAGTAGAAATACTTTGCGGGTATAAAAAACAGTCTCAACACTTGCAATGTGCGACTCCTGCAGATTAAAGGAATATTTGGGAATGCTAGACAATACTGTCTGGAAAAGACCCTGATGTTGGAAAATATTGAGGGCACAAGAAGAAGGGGACGATGGAGGATGAGATGGTTGGACAGTATTCTCGAAGCTACCAACATGAGTCTGACCAAACTGGGGGAGGCAGTGGAAGACAGGAGGGCCTGGCGTGCTCTGGTCCATGGGGTCGGACACAACTAAACGACTAAACAACAACAAAGACAAT
Organism: Podarcis liolepis; assembly: GCF_965112155.1. NCBI lineage: Eukaryota > Metazoa > Chordata > Lepidosauria > Squamata > Lacertidae > Podarcis > Podarcis liolepis. The sequence goes on from NC_139562.1 coordinate 9,332,033, forward strand.
ACTGTTGTCATTCTCAACCCAGTTAATTCAGAAAACACAAGTGGCTTCATGGAAGAGGTCAGGCTACACAAGAGGAGGCAGGAAAGATTTCTTCTTGTTTCTCACAGTGAACAGTTTGCGCAACTCAAGCTATGAATAATGTGGGTCTTCCGCAAAGGCTCAGCTCCAAAGGTGGCGCAATCGCTGTCTGCCACTTGCACAGGAGAAATTTAGCAGAAGAACAAGGCAGTGTGGCATAGCAGTCGCTGCTTCTCAGCCCAACCTATGCTCAGAGGCAGAGCATTTACTTTGCAAGCAGAAGGTCCAGGGTTGGCATCCGTCCCTGCTGGCACCTATTCAGGTAGGGCTGGGAGAGGCTCCTGCCTGGAAACCTGGGAAGCTGCTGCCAGTCCGTGTAGACTGTACTGAGCTAGATGGATAAAATGGTCTGACTTGGTATAAGCAGCTTTCCGTGTGGATAAAAATGAGAAGGGTGAATAGAACCATCCATGTTAATAATAATAATAATAATAATAATAATAATAATAATAATAATAATAATAATAATTTATTTATACCCCGCCCATGTGGCTGAGTTTCCCCAGCCACTCTGGGCGGCTTCCAATCAAGTGTTAAAAACAACACAGCATTAAATATTAAAAACTTCCCTAAACAGTGCTGCCGTCAGATGTCTTTTAAAGATAAGATAGCTCCTTATTTCCATCACATCTGAAGGGAGGGCGTTCCACAGGGCAGGGGCCACTACCGAGAAGGTCCTCTGTCTGGTTCCCTGTAACCTCACTTCTCGCAGTGAGGGAACTGCCAGAAGGCCCTCGGCGCTGGATCTCAGTGTCCGGGCTGAATGATGGGGGAGGAGACGCTCCTTCAGTTATACTGGGCCGAGGCCGTTTAGGGCTTTCAAGGTCAGCACCAACACTTTGAATTGTGCTTGGAAACGTACTGGGAGCCAATGCAGATCTCTCAGGACTGGTGTTATGTGGTCCCGGTGGCCGCTCCCAGTCACCAGTCTAGCTGCCGCATTCTGGATTAATTGCAGTCTCGGGGTCACCTTCAAAGGTAGCCCCACGTAGAGCGCACTACAGTAGTCCAAGAGGGAGATAACTAGAGCATGCACCACTCTGGCAAGACAGTCCGCAGGCAGGTAGGGTCTCAACCTGCATACCAGATGGAGCTGGTAAACAGCCGCCCTGGACACAGAATTAACCTGCGCCTCCTTGGACAGCTGTGAGTCCAAAATGACTCCCAGGCTGCGTACCTGGTCCTTCAGGGGCACAGTTACCCCATTCAGGGCCAGGGAGTCCCCCACATCCGCTGCCCCTTGTCCCCCAAGAACATTACTTCAGTCTTGCCAGGATTCAACCTCAATCTGTTAGCCGCCATCCATCCTCCAACCGCCTCCAGGCACTCACACAGGAACTTCACCACCTTCACTGGTTCTGATTTAAAAGAGAGGCAGAGCTGGGTATCATCTGCATACTGATGAACACCCAGCCCAAACCCCCTGATGATCTCTCCTAGCGGCTTCATATAGATATTAAAAAGCATGGGGGAGAGGACGGAACCCTGAGGCAGCCCACAACAGTGGGAGAAGGACCCTGGCTCCACATGGGTGGGAGAAAAAGATTGGGCTGCAAGGGGGGAGGGGAGGAGGAGGAGGGATGGGTGCCTTGTCATGTTGTACCTCCCAGGAAGTCTGCCCCCAATTTCCTCCTCCCCTTTTCTGCACCCTCTGTTTTGCTTGCTGGCGGACGTCTAGTAGAAGGGAGCAGATCCACAGCAGGCATTTAAAACACATGACTCTTGCTCAGTGGCGTAGCGTGGGTTGTCAGCACCTGGGCAAGGCAAGTAATTTGCGCCCCCTAACCCGGGGCAAGGTGAGTAATTTGCGCCCCCTAACCTGCCGCCGCTGCCAGCTTCTTCTTGCTGCTGCCTGGTCTGGTCTGGTGTGGTTCTCTCCCGCGCTCAGCGCTGCGCTGGGCAGCCGCTGCACTGTCCCTCCCCCAGATAGTCCCTCGCTCTCTCTCCGCACCGCACGCCTGGCACCCCCCCCTCCACAGTGGGCGGCGACCCAGCGGCTCGGATCGGATTCGCACAGCCAGCACTGCAGTGAGAGAGAGTGAGTGAGCCAGGTAGGGGCAGAGAGCTGCGAGTGCGAGTGCGCGCCCCCCAGATGTTGCGCCCGGTGCGGCCGGCCCCCCCTGCACCCCCACGCTACGCCACTGCTCTCGCTGCCACCAAGACTCCTGGGAACTGTAGTGTGAGTGCTGGGAATTGTAGCGCATGCTGGGGAAACTACAGTTCCCATGATTCTTTGTGGGGACGTCGTGTGCTTTATATGCAGGGTGTGGATCTGGCCAGCAGGATCTCTTGCCGGCAGGGTTGAAAGAGCCAACAGGAGCGAAGGAAGGATAGGAAAACAACAGGAAGATTTAAAGAAGGAACTACAGTGGTGCCTCGCAAGACGAAATTAATTCGTTCCGCGAGTTTTGCCGTCTAGCGAATTTTTCGTCTTGCGAAGCACGGTTTTAACGGTTTAACAAAGTCGCAAGACGTTTTCGTCTTGCGAAGCAAGCCCATAGGGAAATTCGTCTTGCGAGGCAAATCGAAAACAGAAAAACCTTTCGTCTAGCGAGTTTTTTGTCTTGCGAGGCATTCGTCTTGCGAGGTACCACTGTATTGGAAACTCAAGGCAGTAGAAACATAAGGTGATTGGACCCCACTGAACTTGAAGCATAGGAAGCCCCAACAAAAAATTATAATTTGGCAAAATATTTGGACTTTATGATATGTATTTGTATAATCTGGAATATTTAATGTGATCTGATTGGATTGTTAAAATGGAAAACTTAATAAAAATTGTTATAAAAAAAGAAAAGAAAGAACCATCAGGAGCTGCAAAGCTGAGCTCCGTGGAGAAAAAAGGTGGACTATCAATGCAAGAAATAAATATCACACAAGGCATTTAAGTGGTTTATTGCGCTGGGTCACAGCGTGGGACCCACACGGTCTAAGTCAGTGTCAAGCAGCATCCGTCTTTTCTCTCCGACTACTACGTCAGGGAAAACCCCAGAGGGGTGACCGCCTCTCTATCCGGGCAGTTTCCTCCCGCCTCCTCTCCTTCCCTGGAGTCATTTTCCCATGACGCACATAAGTGTCCGTTTCCCCTTATGTCTCAGCCGCAGAGACAGAAACATTATAGAATAGCACGCCATGCTGTGAATAGAGGGTTACCGAGGTTTCACTGCACAAGCCATTCATAAAAAATACAGTGGTACCTCGGGTTACAGACGCTTCAGGTTACATACGCTTCAGGTTACAGATTCCGCTAACCCAGTAATAATACCTCGGGTTAAGAACTTTGCTTCAGGATGAGAACAGAAATTGTGCGGCGGCATCAGTGGGAGGCCCCATTAGCTAAAGTGGTACCTCAGGTTAAGAACAGTTCCAGGTTAAGAACGGACCTCCAGAACGAATTAAGTTCTTAACCCGAGGTACCATTGTAAATCTCTTCCAGTGCTCAGGGGAGCGGACCATAAAAATACAGTGGTACCTCGGGTTAGGAACTTACCGTATTTTTCGCTCTATAACACGCACCCGACCATAACACGCACGTAGTTTTTAGAGGAGGAAAATCCGTAGGCATGCCACCCGTAGGCATTCCCTTTATAACACGCACAGACATTTCCCCTTACTTTCTAGTGGAAAAAAGTGAGTGCTATGGTGCAAAAAATACGGTAATTCGTTCTGGAGGTCCGTACTTAACCTGAAACTGTTCTTAACCTGAAGCACCACTTTAGCTAATGGGGCCTCCTGCTGCTGCCACGCCGCCGGAGCCCAATTTCTGTTCTTATCCTAAAGCAAAGTTCTTAACCTGAAGTAATATTTCTGGTTTAGCGGAGTGTTTAACCTGAAGCGTATGTAACCTGAAGCGTATGTAACCCGAGGTACCACTGTAATAGCATCATAGAATCGTAGAGTTGGAAGGTACCCCTCCCAGTCGTGTCTCCTCCCAGTCTCCTCTTCCCCAGGCTAAACATGCCCAGCTCCTTCAACCGTTCCTCATAAGGCTTGCTTTTTGAACCCTTGATCATCTTGGTTGCCCTCCTCTGCACATATCCCACATTGTAGCAGAACCTTGAACCGCTTAAGGGCCCTCTCAGCCTCTGTTTCGATGCAGCAAGGCCCATGCCCAAGCCACTTGCACACAGACATATTGAAGTTTTTAAAGGTTTTTGAGTAAGTACAATAAATGTTCATATAGGAAATAAGACCTGGAGAGAGAGAGAACAGGAATTTTCTCTTTGCTAGTACTGTGTGTGTGTGTGTTGTTTCCAATCACGCTTGTTGTTGTTTTTAAATTGCATTTTAACCTGTATTTTAAATTGGGTTTTTTCCCTATTATGTTTTTACTGTAATTTTACTGGTGTTAGCCGCCCTGAGCCTGGCTCTGGCCAGGGAGGGCGGGATTATAGATAAAATTTATTATTATTATTATATATCGTTCTTTGAGGATCACAGGCCAGTTTGCAGCATAAAAGCACAAAAATACATATTGCGAGCTCTTGTTTTACCTCTTCATTAAATGCTCCCTAGAATGCCTTAGGGAGCGATTCAGTAGGAATTTTGTTGTTGTTGTTTAGTCATTTAGTTGTGTCCGACTCTTCATGACCCCATGGACCAGAGCACGCCAGGCACTCCTGTCTTCCACTGCCTCCTGCAGTTTGCTCAAACTCATGCTGGTAGCTTCGAGAACACTGTCCAACCATCTCATTCTCTGTCATCCCCTTCTCCTTGTGCCCTCCATCTTTCCCAACATCAGGGTCTTTTCCAGGGAGTCCTCTCTTCTCATGAGGTGGCCAAAGTATTGGAGCCTCAGCTTCAGGATCTGTCCTTCCAGTGAGCACTCAGGGCTGATTTCCTTGAGAATGGATACGTTTGATCTTCTTGCAGTCCATGGGACTCTCAAGAGTCTCCTCCAGCACCATAATTCAAAAGCATCCATTCTTCGGCGATCAGCCTTCTTTATGGTCCAGCTCTCACTTCCATACATCACTACTGGGAAAACCATAGCGTTAACTATACCAGGGTTTCCCAACCGGTGTTCCGCGGCACAATAGTGTGCCGCCAGACGTTGCCTGGTGTGCCGTGGGAGGGAGGCGGGCGAGTCGGGCGGCGAGAGGCGGGGCGGCGGCGGCGAGGAGAGGCCGTCCAGTGTGGGGCTCTCGCCGTCTGGCTGCCTGCATGGCGCTGACGTCACGGGGCTGTAACGTCGAAAGAAACCCGGGAATCCAGGCTGCGGACAGCCAAACTTCGCCTTATCTCTATGGCCAGCTTTCATCCTATCATATGCTAATACGTCTACGGTTGAAGCTGCGGAAGGGCGGAAGTTCCTGCGGGGAAGAACCGTCCGGTGAGCCCCGCGATCTTGGGAAGCTGAGTAACCCCCTCGAGAACCGCCCCTCTCCCGCCGCCCTTCTTCTTCTCCGCTGCCCACGTATGGTCCCGCCGCGTAGCATCCTCTCGGTGCCCAGAGCCTGGGGGGCTTCCTGCTTGCCATGGCGAGCGGCAGCAGCCTGGCGGCGGTAGCTGGCCTCGCAAAAGCTCCCGCTGCTGGAGGCCCCTTTGCGCCCGCCGGCCGCCTGTCGGCCGCCTGCTCCTGAGAGTGACGGGGGGACCTGGCGGGAGTCCTGTGCCTCGTCCCGGAGGGGGAAACCGATGCCTGCGAGCCCCTGGGACCCCCGCTGAACGGGTGAGGAAGGCGCCCGAGACTGGGGGGGGGGATGCACACGCCCCAGGTCGCGGGCCTTCCTGATCTCTGGAAGGAGCCCCGGGAGCCGTGGGAAGGAGGCGAGGGGCAGCCGAGACGGGGCCTCGAGGGGCTTGGCGGGGGGCTGCCCCTCTTCCAGACACCCCCCAACCCCCCAGAATGACCGCCAAATGCTGAACAAGCATCAAACAACCACAGAGGCTTCCGCATCGTGACTCAGCGGGCAGAGTGTAGGTGTGTTTTTGCACGAAAAGGATCCCAGGCACATCAGTTCCCGGCGTCGATCCCTGCCTTGGAAACCTTGGAGAGCTCCTGCCCTCCAAGTGCAGACCCGCCGCTGTCAACTTTTTCCACATTGAACCCAAACACATTGCACTTGGGGGACCAGCTTCTTAAATCTTTGGCCATATAGTTTGCACGGTTGCACTTGGCACTGCGACCCAATTTGGATCAATTGGAAGACCAGTGGGTGTAGCAGCAGCCTGGCAAGAATAGGCTCTTGTCCTCATTCCACTTTTTCAATCCACCCTTCCCCCTCTGGGGTAGCTTTCTTACTTGCTCTAGAACAGTGGTTCCCAACCTTTTTTTGGGCCATGCCCCACCTAAACATCTCTAAAATCCTGCCCCCCCCCATGACGTATAATTCTTATTATTCAAAAATTGAATAAGTAAAAAGTGACCTTTCCCCATCTGGCATGGTGGTGTGCCTCGAGATTTTTTTCATGAAACAAGTGTGCCTTTGCCCAAAAAAGGTTGGGAAACACTGAACTATACTGACCTTTGTCGGCAAGGTGATGTCTCTGCTTTTTGTCTAGGTTCACTAGGAATTATCCTATTTGAAAAGCAGGGCTCTTGCAAACAAGACCTTCCCCGTGGGCTGCTGCAACCCTGCGCTCCATCCTCTGCAAAGCCCGTCGCTCTGCTCTCCATAGCTGTCAACGTTTCCCTTTTTTTAAGTGAAATTCTCTTATTCCTTGCAATAAAAGGGAAAAGTTGACAGCTATGCTGCTCTCCCCGCAGGAAGAAAGCAACCGACAGAACCCAGAAACTGAGGTTCGGCGCGCCACTCTGCACTTTTTTCTGTATGTCTCTGTGCTCTCGTGCAGCGCGCGACGGCTATTCCCGGCCGGGCCCATTGGTATTCGGGGGGGTGTTTGTATGTTTTGCGTGCGGACAGAAGTCAAGCCAGGCCGCTTTCTGGAAGAAACGCGAGCAGAGCAGATAAAGGCGACTAGCAAGGCGAGAGGAGGGGGAAAAAACCGAATAAACGCGCGCGCATATACAAAAAATGAGGAGACAGACGCGCACCCCCTTTCTGTGACACGCAATGGTCCAGTCCGAGGAGGCGGGGCGTGGGCGGGGCTCCGTGCGCGAGGAGGCCGAGCGGAGCCCGTCTTTCGCCTTTTCCTCTCAGACGGTGCTCGGCGGCTCCGGAGGACAAGAGCGGGAACGCGGCGGGCGGAGCGCGGACACGGTGAGGGGAAGCGACGGTTTCCGAGGCCGCCGCCGGTTATTCTCGACCAGGGCCGGCCCTGAGGCGAGGCGAGGCGGCTGCCTCAGGCGGCAGGGCCCGCGGGGACGGCCTCCCTCCCTCCATTCACCCCCTTGTTCCCGGCGTAGGGCTTCCCTGTGACCTCCTCCTCCTTCCCCGGGAGCTCTGGTCCTCAGGCAATGCTCTTGGATCGTGGGTGACCACGGTGTCGGAGCGCCGTTGAGAACGGCGACTATAGGGTTAACTGAGTGTTAGATGGGGGCGCTCCCCCCCCCTCCCCGTGGCTGTGGGGCAAACGGGCAAAAAGGTCCCTGCTGAGAAGGTATTATTAGGTTCGGTCCCGATGTAAGGGAAGTTGGTGAGGGGCCCGGTTTAAGGGGGGGAAGCGTTAACGACAATGATATTTGCATTGGTTAGAAAAGGGGGGGTGCTGTTTGAAGGTATTAAGATGAGCCTCGTTGGGAAGTGGATAAATGGCAGGTTTAAAGGAGAATATTTATTTATTTATTTTTGTGTGTGTGTGTAGTTCAAGAGGAGTTATTAATACACACGTGTGTGTGTGTGTGTGAATGAACACACAAACACACAGAGTAATACCTCGGGTTAAGAACTTAATTCGTTCCGGAGGTCCGTTCTTAACCTGAAACTGTTCTTAGCCTGAGGTACCACTTTAGCTAAGCACCACTTTAGCGGAGTCTGTAACCTGAAGCGTATGTAACCTGAGGTACCACTGTATGTGTATATGTGTGTGTGTGTGTGTGTGTGTGTGTGTGTGTGTGTGTGTATATATATGCACACATACAAACATGTTTTTATATATATATATGAGAAGACGGAGTGCCTGGCATGCTCTGGTCAATGGGGTCACGAAGAGTCGGACACGACTAAACAACCACAACAAATATATACATATATATAATTAGTTTAAGAGGAGTTAATAATATGTATGTTTACTAAGGGAATAGGCATGCCAAGTGAGGTACCCTTTATATTAGCAGCCTTGAATTGAATTGAAAATCACCACTGTACATTATTCAGCATGGTTGCCCCTGCAGAATCCAAGCCGTATACTGAATGTAGTGTGGAGGCATGTTTAGGGTAATCTACATTTTGGTAGTGCTGGAGCCATATTTATGACTAGTTTTTTTGAGGGAGTGGGAGTGTTTAGGTGGCTTGTGAAATCTGCCATGGAGGAAATGTTGAGGCTGTGCTGAATCCACTTCTCCCTGCATGTTAATTGCTTCCCCATCAACCTTCCGCTCTTAATTGTGGTTCTTCACTTATTTTTATTTACTTGCGCACAAACACCCCACCCCCAAGGCAGCATTGATGTGTTTCCCAGGCAGTTACTATCTGGGCAGCAACTTGGTCCTAAACCCTTCTTAGCCCTGAAACTCCCACTTGGTTCTAGCTAATAGAATATTCTGAATAGTACCGAGGAGGCAGAGTGAGTAATGGAGCAGCCTTATTTAATTAAGTGACATGGTTTAATTTTGAAACTAAAATTACGATCCCAGCACCTGAACACAATTGCTAATTTGTAGGGCAGAGATTAGGTTAGATTTATTCTGCTTATGTATTGCTTCACACAAAGGACTACCCAAGCAATTTGCAGTGGCAGCAATCATACAAATCCATTAAAAGTGTTGATCCACAAAAACCACCCAACAGCATTCAAAATCCACCCTGCCTACTTAATGATGAGATGAGGAGCATTTTGCCCTCAAAATGCCGGAGAACAATCCCCTTCATCCCTGACTATTGCCTGGCCTGGTGGGTTTCTGGAATCGAACAAGGTTTGGTGTGCTGCAAATTTACCACTTTTACTGAAAAACATGTGACTCTGAGCATGTGTTAAGTACATTTCCCTTGCCACAGCCAGCACCATTTCAGGGAGTGGGGATAAGAAGTTAGCTTTATTTTCTGTTTAATTTTTAAGACAACAAGGGAGACTGGTCTAAAGGACAATCCTTATTGGCTCTGTCAAAGCGAGCAATTTTTTAAAAAATATTAAGGATGACAAGTATTTCTCCTAGAAGATGAGCCAGTGTGATCTAGTGGATGCCTTGATTCTCAAAGATGTAGGTTGATAACCACAGCACTATTGGCCAGTTCTCTATATTCTTTTGTTTTGATTTCTTTTTTGTAAAAAGATGACCTAAGTTGCATACACATGATAAATAATAACAATAACAAAATAAATTTATATACCGCCCTTCATCTGAGGATCACAGAGTGGTTTACAGTATACAAAACACAAAATACACAACATAATAATAATAATAATAATAATAATAATAATAATAATAAAAAACAATACCCCATGGGAATTGTAGTTTGCGCCTCACAGAGCTACAGTTTCCAGCACCCTTAATGGAATAGTTTCCATATTATTTTGGGGTGGGGGTGCTTTAAATGTATAGTGTGTATGCAGCCTCATAGAATCCTGGTTATAGTTTCTGTGGGTATTAAATAAGAGTACTTCAAATCTCTTGAAGGCCTTAAGTAAAACTCAAATGAATGTTCTGTATAGTTAATGGACTCTTAATAGCTAATGAACAGTTTGAGAGAGAAACAATTTCAATTTACTACAGAGGATGCTGGGTTTCATTAACTTACCCTTTATATTAGCAGCCTGATGAATTGAAAATCATCGTCGTACATTATTCGGCATGGTTGCCCCTGCAGAATCCAAGCCTTATACTGAATGTAGTTTAAACAGGATGTTCAAGCCAAATGGCATTACAATCCTTAATTACAACACTAGTGTATTGCACAGGAGATGTGATCGAGCCTGTTAACTATTCCAGATTAATATTCACAGTGCCAGCCGTGTTTGGAAAATGTGTAAGGCAAAACATGTACAGTATAGGCTTCAGATGACTTGGTGGAGGCATTGTTGTGGGCCCAGCTCTGTGGAACTCCTTCCCACAAGAAGTTAAGACTGCCACCGCCCCTACTGAGTTTCAGACATCTGGCCAGAACTGTTTTATTTCAGGAGGCCTTTGTACCCTGGATGCTTCTCAGAAGTTTTACATTTTTCTTTTCTTTTTTAGATTTAAACGTTAGAGGTTTAATTTGTGGTGTCAACTTTGTGTGCAGTATATTTTATTGCTGTAAGCCACTTTGAGACCTACATAGTGGAAAGCGGAATATAAATATTAAAATAAAAACTGCAAGTTGTGATGTGTTCATGTTTTTAGACAAGTGACAAAAATGCAAAATACTTCTGTGGCTGCCAAACTGAATTGGCACAAATATTTTAAATCCTTAAATACAGTTAATTGTTCACAGGAAAAACATAGTGAGCATGTCAAAGGGCATTGTTTTCCTTTCATATCAGGTTAGACAACCACAGAAGAGCATATAATTTAAGCACTTGCTCAGTGAGTTTTAAAGTATTTAGGCCATGTAGAGCAAACCAAATGTGGAGAATACTAATCCTGTAGGCTTTAAATTATGAAAATGTAGAATAAAGGATGTCTAGAGATAAGGCTTCAGTTTTAAATCTATGGGAAATGGAAAATAGAAACCCTCAGGTGCATTAGCCTATGTTCAAATTTAGGTTGTGGTTAGTGCTAGGATGTGGTTTTCTTCAGCCTTCACTGGGTAACAGGGCATTTTCTCTTTTAGGGACACTATGAACGAAGAGCAGTTTGTTAACATTGACTTGAACGATGATAATATTTGCAGCGTGTGCAAGTTAGGAACAGAAAGAGAGACTCTCTCATTCTGCCACATTTGTTTTGAGCTAAACATTGAAGGTAAGTGTAGCCTAACATTGAATAATAATACTGCGCCATTGAGGCTTTGGGAAATTCTGAAAGGAAATTCTTATTATTGGAAGAATGTCTCTTTTACTAGAAAAGTAGTAAATAAATACATTTTAACTGTTAGTATATTTGTGAAAATTCTCTGTAGTGTCTTATCCACTAAAAAACATCTACAGTAATAGAGACAAATTCAAAAGTAGTCACTAAATAATACAGATCACTTGTTGGACTTTTTCAGGGTTTAAGGATCTAAACGCAGGATAACCTACTGTTTCTTAGCAACCACATTATGTCATTGCCAGATGGAGTAGCCATCTGTAAAAACAACTGAGTTTTGTGACACCTTAAAGGCAAACCAATTTATTATAGCATAAGCTTTCCCATATCAGATTTTATTTATTTAACAAGGTTTGTATGCCACCAAACCCCCCCCCCCCCAGCAACCCTCTAATATATGGAATGGAATATATGGTCACAGGTATATAAAAACTGAATGTTGAGAGACAAAATCTTAGTGAGGTCTGAGGGAAATGAAACAGACAGATAATTGCATTATATATATATATATATATATATATATATATATATATATATATATATATATATGCAGGTTTTGGTGTCTTCGGGTGTCTTCCCGTGTAAGAGTTGGGGTGTCTAGGCGACGTTTCGACGAGGTCTCACTCGTCATCTTCAGGCTGGTGCTTTCGGCTTCTTGTTACTGGAACAGAGCAGGATCTCAGTGTTTGAGTTCCTATAAATACTGTTGAGGGGGTGTGGTGTGTGGCCTCCAACGTTCTGGGCAGAGAGGAAGTCCCAGGTTAGTGTGCCTTTTCTTCTTTTGTTCCTTAATTACTTGAGGGATATCCTGAGTGATTTCTTGAGTGATATTCTGAGTACCACTTAGGTGGGTCATTAAGTGTGGATTAGTTGCTAAAGCTTTCGTGTCTTGACCTCTTGAGCTTGTGAAGAGTTTTTCTGAGAAGATGGCTGTACTGCACTTAGTTGTGCTCTGGCTTGGCTTCGTGTATAGGGGCGAGCTGTGGTTTTGTGCCCTGTGCCCGCCAGATCTGTGTCGGGACTGCAGGGGGGTGCAGCATCTGGAGGTGCCACCATGGTCTGGCTACTGGATGGTGTCTGCAATTTATCTGTGGAGAGGGTCTGGGTTTGGGTCTGGTGTGGTTGATTGGTGATGGCGTTCTGTGTGCCTCTGGTTCTGGTGTCGGTTTTTGTGGGGAGGGCTAATTTCCAGATGTCTGGCAGGCGGGACGTGTCGTCACGCTTGTTCATGTTGTGAGGGTGTTTCTCTATCTCGATGGCTTCCATGATTATTCTCTTGTGGTGATGTTCCATGTTAAAGAGCAATTTGGAATCTGCAAAATTAATTTCGTGTCCTGTTTCTTTCATGTGTTGGAAAAGAGAGGAAGTTTTTTCTTCTTTTTTGACGGCATTCTTGTGTTCTGCGATACGTGCATTTATTCGTCTGTTTGTTTGTCCAATGTACGTGGCTGGGCAGACTTTGCAGGGTATTTCATAGACCCCTTGGTTTTCCAACTGGATTTTATCTTTGGGGTTTCTGAGGATATTGGCTATTTTTTGGTTGGTGCAAAAGGCTGTTTTGATATTGTGTTTATGGAGGATTTTGCTAATTTTATCTGTAGTGCCCTTGATATAAGGAAGGAGGGCCATGCCGTTGTTTTCTTCTGTGTCTTGGTTTTTGGGGGGTGTTTCTTTTTGGATTAGCTTCGTAACCTTATTTTGCTGGTATCCATTGGCGATTAACACATTTGAGAGATTCTGTAACTCAGTTGTCAAGTGGTCTTTGTCAGCCAGGCGTTTGGTTCTGGAGATGAGAGTCTTGGCTACGGAGTTTATTTGTGCAGGGTGGTGGTGTGATTGTGCATGTAAGTAGCGGTTGGTGTGTGTTTTTTTCCGGTAGATAGTGTGTCCTAGGGAGCCATCAGGTTTTTTGTAGATTAGGACGTCAAGGAAGGGAAGTTGGTTGTTGGCTTCCATTTCCATAGTGAATTGTATTTTGGGGTGTAGGCTGTTGAGATGTGTGAGGAAGCTATCTAGTTTTTCTTTCCCGTCTGCATATATATATATGCAGGTTTTGGTGTCTTCGGGTGTCTTCCCGTGTAAGAGTTGGGGTGTCTAGGCGACGTTTCGACGAGGTCTCACTCGTCATCTTCAGGCTGGTGCTTTCGGCTTCTTGTTACTGGAACAGAGCAGGATCTCAGTGTTTGAGTTCCTATAAATACTAGATTCCCACATCCATCCATCCATCCCTCCCGAAGAAACGACGCAGTCCTGCTCTGTTCCAGTAACAAGAAGCCGAAAGCACCAGCCTGAAGATGACGAGTGAGACCTCGTCGAAACGTCGCCTAGACACCCCAACTCTTACACGGGAAGACACCCGAAGACACCAAAACCTGCATTCCTGTACCCGTGAAAATCTACGAAAGCATATATATATATATATATATATATATATATATATATATATATATATATATATATATAGATGTTGGCTGTCATTTAGAGCCTGTCAGTGTGCAGCAAAAACTCTTGCTAGTCTTGTTTCCTAGCAATGGTTTAAAATACTTTCAAGCTGAAAACTTGTAAGGATCCAGCATGACTGTCAGGTTAGCTTGATGCCGCTACTAAAGTCTTTAATTCAGACACACGAAACCTGCGTTCACATCCCTGTTATGCTTTGAGATTTACCTTATGGTATTAACCAAGATGCTAACTTCAAGCTCCATCTCCCTCACAGGGTGTTTGTGTGAATTAAAAAAAAAATCACTCAGTTTGGAGAAGAGAGGATCGGAATACAACTCAAACCTATTGGGCTTGTATTATATGCATGTGAGCCCTGTAAATAGTTACAGTAATTTACTCTTGAGCTTTTTGTAACTTTATAATCTGATAATCAGGATTTGAAGGACTGCTAGTTTAGTTAACCGATACTTACATTTGCCCAGTCTTTAAATAAGCACCTGTGCGTTTCTAAGCACGCATTTACTTGGCGATTTCACTTTCCCTTATTCTCAGTTTTGTTACAGTTCCAGCCTTCATAAATATGTGTTTGTGTCTTACAAAATACATTTCTTGACAAATGTTTGGTCTCCCACTTGTCTTTAGAATAAACAGTGCTGTGTTGAAATATGAAGTTTAACTACTCTTTAGTAATGGGTTTGTGGGCTGCAAAGAATAGAAATTTGACCTAGAATAATAGTTAAATTGTATGGTTCTGTACAGTATTGTATATTCTAAAAGACAAGTGGAACCATGTGCATTTTGTCGTGAACTGTATTTCGTAAGGGATGAACAAGTCCCAAGTAAGCAAGTCTAAACACATTTCTGTAGTAATAAACATTTGCTGGTGTTCCATCCAGTAATATCCTTCCTGCACAAATGACTTTAGAGTTTTGCCTCATACATATTTGAGGCAACAAAGGTTAGCAGACTACAGTCAATGCTGTTTTTTAGATACCAGTCTAGGCAGCAAAGCTGATTGAGGATTGTTGATCTATAACAACAAATAGATCCCCTTTCTCTAGTTTGCCCTGTATGGAATCTAATAATCGGGCAGATGAATATTGAGCAGTTGTTACTAAAATCTTACTTGGTACCAGAAGTAGAAAGCACTCCACTTTTCCTGAGTGGTGTCATAGGAACAATGGACTACACTGGCCGCTGGTTTGTGCAGGACTTTCAGCAAAGTACTTGGCAAAGAACAGTTTTTAAAAACAGTGCTGTTGCAGCATTCTGAAGGCTTTGTTGGCTTGCTAGTAAAATGGAGAGAAGAAAAATGACTTAAAAACCAAACCAGTTTGCTTTGTTCGGGTTCCAGAGTACAGGGGCAAGTGTCCTGCTTACCCTGGCTGGGCTCACAAGGTTCAGCTCAAAGTTGGGAAGATGTCTTGTTGCTATTCATTCTCTTCCAAAGGTGGCTCCAAAGTTCTCCCAATCTGCAAATTATTAGCTGTAGGGAAACCTGACTGTTTTCAAATGGTTTTTAGGTGTTGTTTGTTTTATTTTTAAATTGGATTTCTTTGTTGCTGTGTTTCACACTCTGGGCTCTTTTGGCGGCAGGGGTTGGGTTGAAATTTTATAATAAGTAAAAAAAACCAAGGCAGTAGTTTAGACTGAATGACCCTCCTGTTTTGCAGTTGTATGATCATTCCAGACCTGTATCTTAATGGCCTGTTATCTTGGTAACAATTCCCCTGAAACAAAACAAAAAGTTCTGATCAATTGATTAATTCACTCACACTATTACTTCGCAGTAAAAACACTTCAAGCCATCTCTTTTAATCAATTAAGGAATAATTACTCCATACAGCGTTCTTTTTAAATTTGATTAATCATTCCACTGAGTTAGACAGAAATCCTTTAAAAAACCTCTACAAAATCCACCTCTCCACATGCACACAGCAACAAAGCAAAATCCTAAAATGGTCTTTTACTTAATTATCAGCCACCTAGGGATAATTGCATCTAAGGAAATAAAAACTTGGGTGCCATCCAACCTGGAGAAAGGGTGGCAGTGGATGTTAACAGCTAGCTGGCAAGTCCTGGCATCAAAGCTGTGTGTGTGCCTGTTCATGGCTCTTTGAACTTGCCCAGCTGCTAGCACAGCTCTTTGGATTAGAGACTTGCACACAAAGAGAAAACAAGCCCAGCAGCTATTGTGTAACACAGCAACATGAGCTGGGTACAAAAGCTGATGCTGGCTGTTCCATATAATGAGATCTTCCATTGTAGAAGGCTGTGGAAAAGAATAAATGCCTACTTCAAAATACATCTGCACCTGTTCTGAAATACTTCTTGAAAAGCAGATGATTTAGTTCCTACTTTCTTTACATGTACATGCTTGCTGTTCTAAGCATCTGTTTTATATGTAGCCAAGATAGAAATATGTTGGGGCATGAGTTCCTTTTAAGCATTTTAATTAAAGCTTTTCAAATATAGAGGGTCCTCCCAGGCATAATATAAGTAGCTGCTGGCTGAGAGCTGCTTGTCAGTTCAGTTACAACTCTACAGGGAGATAATCCTTCAGAGTTAACATACTGGCTAAATGCCTTATGCCAGTATGGCTGAATGCCTAAATGTCTTGGTAAGACTGCATTTTTCCATACTCAAAACCAGCAGTACCACAGGCTAATTTGCTTGCACAGTAATAAGTTGCCGGAAATCATTGCTTCTTGATTTTCTGGCACAGTCCCTCACGGTGTTGGTGAGGCATTTATACAGGGTATTTGCTGGGTTTAATATAGTGATATAAATAGCAGTGTCTTTAAATATTTTTAAACAATAGCATGAGCTTGAGTGGCAGAATCATAGTAGACTGAGAGAACTAATATAAATATTATTTACTCATTTTAAAAAGTCAGCTGTTCTTCAGAATAAATTCTGCTCAGCCAGTGTACTGTCACTTCGTCTTTACTGCAGGTGTTGTGCACTCAGTTGAAAACTTCCATGAAGATTCTAGTGCATCATGCATAATGCTTAACTATGGTTTAACTTGAAACAAGCAGCTTTGAGGTTTTTTGCAATCAAGTTGTGCAAATTTAATGAAATTACTCAAAAGTCCACATTTTGCTCCTGGCCATGCTGGAAGCAATGAAGCACAAAGCTTTTCATCTTGTGTTAGTCAAACGTGAGTTCCTTGTTTGTTTCTTCTCCAGGCTCCTGGTTTGAGTCTTCTCCAAACACAGCACAAGCAGTAGCCAAGGTTTGTTTGAGGGAAACAAACCATGAACTTTGCTTTGCATGGCCAGGAGCGAGACCATTCTGGAATCAACTGTGGTTCCGTGTAATGCATGAACACAGCTTCTGTTGGCTGTTGGGATGCAGAATGCAAAAATCTCCCCTCCATGTTTTTTGGGGTGGCAACATATGTGAAATAAGTGAGCTTCTCAATGAGATTGAGAAGGAAGATTAGATTTATTCTTTCCCAACTCCTATAGATGAGAGACAAAACCCATGTGTAGAATGGAACAAAATTGTTTTTGTAGTCCTTCTGGTGAAAACAGCAACACATTTTTTTCTCAGTGGAGAATTACAGTTGCAGCACTGCCACACTCCTTTATTTCACATTCATACATGTATTTCATAATCTGCTTTATGATAGATGTTTGCTGAGCTTTTCCTAGTCAAAATCCAGCCTATTTAAAGGTGCTTAGATAACAGATTATGTTCAGTGATTCTACAAAGCATCACTTTCCAGTTTTGTGAAAGGCTGTATTGGTGCCATATTAAAGGTGCTGATGCCCTGAGTGACTCTACCTATCTCAGTATAGTACTTATCATTTTTTGCCGTAAACATTAGAGATGTTAACCATAGACGACAGAAATTAGGCTATCCTTGTCCAGATAGGGGCACAGCTGGACCACTGTATTCCTGTAGTCTATAAATTCCTACCTTAGTCTTAATAGGATTCAGTTTGGTTTATGTGTGATACAAAGATAGGTAAAAGGTAAAGGAACCCTGGATGGTTAAGTCTAGACAAAGGCCACTATGGGGTGTGGTGCTCATCTCGCTTCAGGCAAAGGTAGCCGACATTTGTCCTCAGACAGCTTTCCAGGTCATGTGACCAGAATGACTAAACCGCTTCTGGCACAACGGGACACCGTGATGGAAGCCAGAGAGCACGGAAACATTATTTATCTTCCCGCCACAGCGGTACCTATTTATCTACTTGCACTGGTGTGCTTTAGAGCTGCTAAGTTGGCTGGGACAGAGCAACAGGAACTCACCCCGTCACACAGATTCAAACTGCTGACCTTCTGATCAGCAAGCCCAAGAGGCTCAGTGGTTTAGACTACAGCACCATGTGCTCCCTTCATATGTGATATATGGAACAAGTTGAACGATACCAGATGGAGTCATACTTGATGCTGAATCCAAGCAAAACTGGTCATTATGCCAGGTGGGTCCTGTTACTTGGGGACTCCCATCACTGGTATATTTAGCTTCCTCTTAGTCGCATAGACTGATCCTCTGTGGTAGTTCCTAGGTGCCGAGGTTGTGGAAGTGGAGATGATTTTATTTCATTATATAGGGGTGTGGATAACTCTTTGAGATGAGATACAGAAAATTACCTCTTTATCAACCTTGTGTCCTTGCAACCTGTGTCTAGTCTTCATTGAGTGCCGATTTCTTCTTAAAATATCTGCAGCCTACAATTTAATATAATTGAATTACAGTGTCCACTTGTAACTTTTTTCTCCCCTCAGGAATACCAAAGTCTGATCTTCTGCATACAAGATCATTAAGGGGACACAGAGACTGTTTTGAGAAATTCCACTTAATAGCAAACCAGAGTTGCCCACAGTCAAAACTCTCCAAGAGCACATATGCAGAAGTGAAAAACATACTGAGCAAAAAAATTAACTGGATTATACAGTATGCACAAAACAAAGATTTGGATTTGGATTCTGAAAGTTCGAAGCAAGCACAGCATCAGCTGTTTGGCTTTAGACATCAGAGAGAGAGAAAGCTACTGCCACAATTTGATTCCCAAGTTCCTAAATACTCTGCAAAATGGATAGATGGAAACTCCGGGAGTATTTCAAACTGTTCGCACAGTATTCTAGAGCCAAGAGAATCCAGCGATTTTAGACTTGATATGTTGCAGCAAGCAGGTGCTACCTTACACTGTAGTAGTTCATTGTGGTCCAGTCATGACCAGTCAGCGGAGATGGGGAAAGCTGAAACAGGTCCAGATACCCAGGTCCAAAGAAGACACCCGCAGTACAGCAGGGAGCAATGTAAGTGGAAGAAGTGCTTATGCGTCTCGATATTTTTGTTCTAAATCCTTATAAAGGCATAATAGCTTTTAGTAATCGGACTTAGTCTTCTGAAAGTCACTGGAAATGGGAAAAGAGTAAATGTTGCTTGCTAGTATCTGATTGTCAAATGCACCATGAAACAAGGGAAGTCTTCCTTTTTGAGTTGATGTGCAAACACTAAAATTGTATTTATCTTTGAGCGTTTCATTGACACCGTGGATTCACTCCAGCAATTAACACTTGAGCAGAAGGAGGGAGGTCTTCTGAGTTCACAAGCATAGAACCCGTAAATGTAAAGACTTCATTTTAAATCAGCAGATTTTGTGTTGTGTTTAGGATTGCAGCCTCATGACATTTACAAGAGAGTAAGCTCCATTGAGTGTATGGAAACTTACTTCTGGGGAAACATGTATAAGATGACACTGTTAATCCAGTAATATCGATCTCTTTGAATGCTTAATTTAGTGTCTAGTAAAGGTTTTACAATCCTGGAACAGCTTTGAAGGGTGCAGAAGTTCTGCTGTGTGCTGGTGGGTGGGGAACTGATAACAAGCAAGAGTCTGTTAAGCCTGTTCAGTTTTTATGGCCACAGACATCTTCCCATTTATTTCCCCCAAAGGGATGTTTATAACCCTGACCAGATAAGAGTGTGACTTCATGGGATGTGACATAGAAAGGGCACAAATTCACATTAAGGCAGTTGTATGAACTTAAGGGATGCGGGTGGCGCTATTGGGACGCTGGTGGCGCTGTGGGTTAAACCACAGAGCCTCGGGCTTGCCGATCAGAAGGTCAGCGGTTCAGATCCCCACGACAGGTGAGCTCCCGTTGCTCGGTCCCTGCTCCTGCCCACCTAGCAGTTCGAAAGCACATCAAAGTGCAAGTAGATAAATAGGTACCGCTCCGGTGGGAAGGTAAACGGCGTTTACCTTCTCCAGAAGCAGCTTAGTCATGCTGGCCACATGACCCAGAAGCTGTACGCTCCCTCGGCCAATAAAGCAAGATGAGTGCCACCACCCCAGAATCGTTCGCGACTGGACCTAATGGTCAGGGGTCCCTTTACCTTTACCTATATGAACTAAAGTCTTGCACTTTTTAACTCCAGGGTGTTTGGGGTTGCCATGTCCTTCTGAACATTAATACCCTAAGTATGTTGCTGCTTTCCATTTTTCTGACTTGTCACTACAGTAGAATGAAGAAGCCCAACATTCAGTTATGTTAGTCTTGGTTACCCTTCAAAATCGTTTGTTAAAACATTTTTGTAGGTCACCCCTCCATTGCTTCCCTCCCACTCTCTTTTGTCTGGTGGCTTATGGTTTTTTTTCTTGTTTCAGTGAGTAAGATGACTCTTGCAGAGGTGGAACAGCTGAATGGGAAACTCCTCCAGCAAATCCAGGGTAAGGTGAATTTTAATATTTGTCTATTGATTGGTCCTCTCCAAAATAAAGGAAAAAGACACTGCTAGTTTTAAGTGTAGAAAATACACTTTTTTTCTCTCTTCCCATGAAAAAGGTAGAAATTGTGGGAAATAGAAACAAATTAATTTTGGAGACTACAATGTAAAAGCATCCATCTGCATTCTAGAAAGTGTCATGTATTCTGCTCATATATTGATCCAGAGTAGAATGCCAGTTTATAGTTAGCAGAGTAAAAACTTAAACACGTTGCAGGATTCCCAGAAAATAGACCAGAGGCAAGTAATATTTCATCCAGCAGAGCTTTACTGCTACTGAAGGCAAACGAGCATAATGGTCACAAATCCAATACATTCAGGATTGGCACTGTCCATAAGAAATCCAGTTGCGGCAGACTTTACTTAAACCTACAATAACTTATAATAAGACTAAGCCTTAACACTATATACAGAACACCACACCAGAAGGAAGAGAGATAGAAAGAGAAAGCCAGGCTTCTTCTGGCCTTATTATTATAGTCAGCATGATCTTGACAGAAAAAGATAACGGAAACAGTTTAAGCCAGCAGTACTCAGCTTCTCTGAAGGAATAACCCAAACATCATGAGCCTTCTGCTTGTTCTTTCACACAGAGAAGCTTCCAGAACCCTCTTGAATTAAGTAGAAAAGGAAATCTCTCTACACATCAGATCAATACTTTCTGTACTAAGAAATGCAAACTGACAGAAAGGGCTCTAGGTTACTGATTTATAGGTTCACAACTTTCATTTTGTTTTTAGTATCTTGTAAATGACACTACAGAATTGCAAAGTGATGGGTGTACTTCCTGAAATCATGGACTAACTTGATGCTGATATTTATTTCAGATGTGTTTGAAGAGCTGACTAAGCAAGTACAAGAAAAAGACTCATTGGCTTCACAGCTTAATGTCCGTCACATTGCTATTGAGCAGCTGCTAAAGAACTGTTCAAAATTGCCATGTCTGCAGATGGGACGGGCAGCAATGAAATCCAATATCTCCATATAGCTGCAGCAAAGCTTGCCTTTCCCCGCTTTGTTAATCTTATCTCTCATACAGTTACATACTCAAGCAGTATTTTGGAAAATTCTAAACATGTATG